>NW_006159840.1:3863108-3880794 GCF_000334495.1 Tupaia belangeri chinensis | reverse complement strand
AAAAAAAAAAAAACCCTCCTGGGGCCAGTGGATGGCTTGGTGCACAATGTGTTGAAGACCACGACTGACTCTATGGTTGGAATCACGACTGGGCAGTCTGAAGGACACTCCAGTCATGTGTGCATACATGCCTGAGGTCCTCAGAGCAGAATAAAGAAGGGATTGTGGGGTAGGTCCCCCCCGCCCCCCATGGGTATTTCTCATTTTCTCTCTCTTCAGTGGGCACGTGCACTTTATGGAAAAAAAAAAAAGTATAAAAAAAGGGAAGAACACTCTTAAAATTTCTATGGAATCAAAAAAAGAAAA
This sequence comes from Tupaia belangeri chinensis, assembly GCF_000334495.1. Lineage (NCBI taxonomy): Eukaryota > Metazoa > Chordata > Mammalia > Scandentia > Tupaiidae > Tupaia > Tupaia belangeri. Next base: position 3,880,488 of record NW_006159840.1, on the reverse strand, counting down.
AAGAATTAAAAAAAAAAAAAAGAGAGAGAGAGAGAGAGAGAGAGAAACCCCAAAACAGTCAAAGGAATCCTGAGAAGGAACAAAGCTGGAGGTATCAATTTCTGATTTCAAGTCTGTAACAAAGCCGGTAATCAAAACAGTATGTAGTAGGACCAGCAGTTAGCATAATGGCTATGTCGCTGGACTCCCATGTGGTCGACTGCAGTTCAAGTCCTGGACCCGGTGGCTTAAAACTCACACGGGGTGCGTGTGCATGCGTGCCCAAGATCCGGAGAGCAGAAGGGAGGAGAAGGGATTGTGGCGTGGCCATTCCCCCTGGGGGCTGATTTCTCGCTTTCTATTTCTCCATCTTTCTCTTTCTGGCAAGGGCGTGCGCGCCCTATAGCAAAAACTTCTCAAAAATAAATAAATAAATAAAGCTACCATATGGTCCATTATTCTTACTTCTGAATATTTATCCAAAAGTAATGAAATCAGTATGTCAAAGATGTCTGCCCCCTCTGTCCACTGCAGCATTATTCACAAGGCCAAGATAAGGAAGCAATGTAAGTGGCTATTCACAAATGCAGTAAGATTGTCTCCTATTCCTATATTCTTTACTCTCAATAAATGGAACCAGAAAACACCAAAAAAGTGCTCTCACCCTCTTCATCTCCATATGTAACAGATTAATAAATCTCAGGATTTTCACTACTTAATTTATTTCTCTTCATTTCAATTGCAATTATCTTTGTTTAGGTCCACATTATGCTCTACCTGAACTTGTGGCTGTAGCAGTACCACAAAAGTAAAGACTATGCCTTTTCTTAATCCTGTGGCCTGTTCCTAGTATAGAGCACACACAAAACATTTCTAGAATTAAAAAAAAAAAAATATGGGAATCAGCAGATGGCATAAGGGTTATTATATTGCGGGACTCCCATGCAGTCAATCACAATTCGAGTCCCGGACCTGGTGGCTTAAACTCATGCCAGATATATATGCATGCGTGCTCCAAATCTCAAAAGGAGAACGGAGGAGAAGGAATTGTAGCGTGGCATCTCCCCGAGGGCCACCCACCCCCCCCCACACACACACACACACACCCGCGGGGGTGAGTTCTCACTTTCTCTCTAGCAAGCACACATGCCCTATACCAGAAATCCTCCCTCTTCCAAAAAAAAAAGAAAAAAAGATGCTGAAATTTTGCAGTTTTATATGTGGATCTTCTTTTTAACTTTCATGTTTATAATTATACTTTTTTAAATGTTATAATTTAATTATTTTTAACAATCAAATCAAGGATTATTACCATATACATCATTTCCAATAGACAATTTTACATTCTTGGGTTTGTTACATGTTTCTTCCCTTTGCCCCTGCCATCCACCCCTCACTGTGCACTCCTCTCCCTTAAAGACTCTGTTATCAACGCATAGTCTCCCTGTATCGTATCTTCAGATCTTTCCAGTTTTGCAGACATTCGGTACATATTGAGCGGAGACATACTGTCTTTCAAAGTATGGTTTACTTCACAGAATGGTTAAGTCTTACTTAAGCAACCATTTTGAAGTAGTGTCTCACTGTTTCTTTAGGCTGAACAGCATTATATAAATTATATGTGCCACAATTTTTCAACCTAATAATCAGTTAGTGGGCACTTATGTTGATTCCAGGTCTTTGCAACTGCAAATAATGCTGGAAAGACATAGAAGTGCAAGTGATGTTCCCAGCTGAGTGCTTTCCTGTCCTTAAGGTAAATATCAAGGAGTGGGATTAATAGGTCATATGGTTAATTCTATTTGTAGGTTGTTGAGGCACCTCCTTATTGTTTTCCACAGTGGCTGTACCAAATTACATTCCTACCAACAGTGCAAGAGGGCTCCATTCTCACCACAACCTCACCAGCACTTGTCATTATTTATTTTATCATAAGCCATTCTAACGGAAGGTAACTGGTTCTCATTGTTGTTTTGATCTGTATTTGCTTTATGAAAAAGATGATGAACATTGTTTGTATGCATCCTGGCCATTCATATGTCTTTCTTAGAGGGTTGTCTGTTCAGTTAATTTTCTCTTCTTTAAATTTTTTTTTTGGGGGGTGGAGTAGGTGAGCTGCTTGAGTTCCCTATGTATTTTGGTTGTCAATTCCTTATCTGAAGCACATCTTGCAAATATGTTCTCCCATTCTGTGGGTTATCTGTTCACTCTATTTATTATTTCCTTTGCTGTGTAGAAGCTTTTTAGTTTGATGTAGTCCCACTTGTGAATTTTGGGGATTATTGCCCATCCTTTATTAACCTTATTTTTAAAATAATCACCTACTGGGAACCAGCAGTTAGCGTAATGGCTATGTCGCTGGACTCCCACATAGTCGACCACGGTTCGCAGACCCAGTGGCTTAGAACTCACGCCGGGCGCATGTGCATGCGTGCCCCAAGATCCCGAGAGGAGAATGGAGGAGAAGGGATTGTGGCGTGACCATCCCCCCTGGGGGGTGATTTCTCGCTTTTGTCTCTATGTCTCTGTCTGTCTGGCGAGCGCACGCGTCTTATAGCGAGAAAAATAAAAAACTCTCAAAAAAAATAGTAATAATAATCACCTACTATAATATCTTCAAGAGTTTCCCCTGTGTTTTCCACCGACAGCTTTTGAGACTTCGTATTTAAATTTTTTTAATCCATTTTTGAGTCCTAGGGTTAACAGTGAGAGATAAGGGTCCAGTTTCACTGTTTTGTGGGTGGATAACCAGTTCTTCCAGCAGTATTTGTTGAAATGACTTTCTTTTCTCCACTGCATTGTCTTGTGCCCTTTGTCAAAGGTCAGCTGGCTGTACGATTGGGGGATTATTCCTAGATTCTCTATTCTGTTCCACTGGTCTGTATATCTGTTTCTGTGTTAGCAGCATGCTGTTTTAATTATCACACCTTTGTAATATATTTGGAGGTCAGGTAGTCAGATGCCTCCTACTTTACTCTTTTTCGCAGTACCACCCTAGCGATACAGGTTTTTTTGTTTGTTATTCCAGATAATTTTGAGCACTCTATTTCTGTGAAAAATGTCACTGATAACTGAATCTGTACATTAATGTGAACAGAACTGACATTTTAATTATAATGATTCTTTCCATCCAAGAACAAGCAATGTCTTTCTTTTTTTTGGGGGGGGAGGGGGATCATGTTCAATTTTCCTTTTTCAGTGTTTCATACTTTCCCTTGTAGAGGTCTTACACTTCTTTGGTTAGGTTTACTCCTATGTATTTTCTTTTGTAGCTAATGTAAATGGGACTTCTTTCTTCAATTCTGTTTGGTCCTTACTGGTGTATAAAAATGCTATAGATTTTTGTATACTGATTTTCTATCAGTTTTAGGAATTTTGAGTGGACTCTTTTGGGTTTTCTATTTACATGATCATATAATCTACAAATAGGGACTACCTAAGCTTCTCTTCCTACTCAAATGCTTTTTATTTTACTCTCTTATCTGATTATGTTGGCTAAGACTTCTAGCACTATGTCTTGTTCCACTTTTGAGTGGGAAAGCCTTTTGCTTTTCTCCACTTAGTATTACATTAGCAATGGGGTTGTGGTATATCACTCTTATTATGTTGAGAAATGTCTCTTCTAAACGTATTTTTGCCAACAGTGCTAATCGAGAAAGGGTATTGGTATTTTTGTCACATGATTTTTCTGGATCAATTGATATGATCTTATGTTCTTATCTTTTCCCTCTGTTAATATGATCTATTACAGTTACTGCTTTGCATATGTTAAAGCAATCTTGCATCCCTGAGATAAAGCTTACCTGGTAATGGTGTATATCTTTTTGACGTGCTTGCTGTTAGATTCTGTTTAATAGTTCCTAGTTGTGGGTTTCTGCATCTGTATTCATCGGAGATACTGGTCAGTAGTTTTTTTCTGTTACATCTTTGTCTGCTTTTGGTATCAAGATAATGGAGGCCTGGGCTGGGCTGAGCTGACCTGACCCACGGAGCCCCACCCACAGGGGCCGTCTGTGCCTGCCTGCCTGGCCGGAGTGGCTCCAGCCCTAGAGTAGCTGTCCCTCCTGTCCTGCCTTGGCCTGTCCCGTCCACTCCAGCCTCCCACCAGCCCAGGGTCAGGCTGTGTGGTGGACTTCATCTGGGCTGTGAGCACTCGAGCCTTGCAGCTCGCTGTAGAAGGGGCAGCTGCTCTTCCAGATGGAACAGCAGGTGGCAGTTGCAAACTCAGGATAGCCCTGTGTCACCACCCTGAGGAGGAGAGGAGCCGGAGGAGAGGGGGTCCCAGGACCTGCTAGGCAGAAGGGAGGCGGAGACACAGGGGAGGGGAAAAAAAAAAAAAAAAGATAATGGAGGCTTCATAGAGTGAGTATAGAATGGTTCCTTCTTTTTTGGATCTTTAGATATAGCCTGAAGAGAATTAGGATCGACTTTTTTGAAAGTATTATAAAATGCACAAGTGACATCATCAAAATCTGGACTTTTCCTTGTTGCGAGATTTATCACCTAATCTCCAATGATCCAATCTCCCTGCTTGTTACTTGTCTACTCAGGGAATCTATTTCTTCCTGGTTCAATTTAGACAACTTGTATGTGTCTAAGAAATTCTCCATTTCATACATGACCTTTACTTTGCTGTTATACAGTCATTCATAATATTTTCTCATAACTATTTCTATTTCTTTTTTTTTTTTGGAGAGTTTTTTTGCTATAGGGCACGTGTGCTCACCAGACAGAGAGAGAGAAACAAAGAGACAGAAAGCAAGAAATCACCCCCCAGGGGGGATGGCCACACCGCAATCCCTTCTCCTCCATTCTCCTCTCGGGATCTTGGGCACGCACGCACACGCGCTCAGCGTGAGTTTAAGCCACCGGGTCCAGGACCCAAACCATGGTCGACTACGTGGGAGTCCAGCGACATAGCCATTATGCCAACTGCTGGTCCCACTATTTCTACTTCTGATATGTCCTTAATAATAGTACTGGCTTCATTCCTAATCTCATTTATCTGATTCTTTTATCTGTTTTTCTTGAACAGTCTAGCTAATAGAGTGCCAATTTTTGTTTATCCTCTCAAAAACACAGCTTTTTATTTATGTGCCACCTTTCTATTTTTTTCTTGTGAGCATCAACTGCTGTAAATTTCCCTCTAACAACTGGCTGATTTCACTGCATCCCAAAGATTCTGAAGAGTCATATGTTCATTATCATTAGTTTCAATAAATCTTTTTATTCTGGTCTCAATTTCTGCAGTAGTTTTGAAGTCATTTGAAGGATAATGTCATTCTTAATGGTATCTAGAATTTCCTGCATTTTGTCCTCATTTTTCCTAAAGAATTATTTATTTAATTTTATTTATTATTATTATTATTTAAAATTTGACCAGCTAGAGAGAAGGAAAATGAGAAGTCAAGCCGCAGGTCCGGGATTTGAACTGTGGTTGGCCATGTGGGAACGCAGCGCTTTAAGCACCATGCCACCTGTTGGCCCCTATTGTCCTCATTTGTAAAAGTTTTTTCCATTCTTTTTTGGTGGCTTGGACTAAAATGGAGGTTTTCTTATTCAAGGCCTGTGACGAATGTCACTAGCAATTTGACCGAAATCGCAATCTAAATTAATTTGAGCATCATGGACATTCCTCATGGATTAATACATTCAAGGGAGGTTCTGATTTCCTATATTGTGTTCTTCATTTCCAGAACTGTTTGATTCTTTTTTTAGGGTGTCTTATCTCTTTATGGAATTCCTCCTTCAAGTCACAGAATAATGTTTTCATTTCCTGGAACTGGATATATGATTTCTCTTACATCTCATTGAGTTTTACTACAATGAATATTCTGAATTCTTTTTCTGACATTTCTATGATTTCCTGTGTTCTTTCCAATGGTGGAAAGTTATTATGCCCTTTGAGGGAGAGATAGCAGCTGGTCTCCTCATATTTCTGGGGGCTCTGCTTTGATTTTTAGGCATCTGGTGAAGTATTCACTTTTTCCTAATATTTTTGCATAGGTTTCTGCCGTTGTGCACTGCCCTATGGTGTGTGTTAGCTCCATGTCATATTTCTGCATTCTTTTGGAGGTGGAAGTGCTGGAACTCACAGAGAGAGTTTGGAGGTTCAGAATTTCAGAGGGTTCTCTCCTTTTTCTACTCTAGAGGATGGGGTGGAGGATAATTCCTCTAGAGCTGCAGTATTTTCAGGGAGTTGGCTCCTTTCCCAAACTTTTCAGCCCCAATTTGGTTGGGGGTTTAGCTGGGTAGGCAGGACATGAAGTAGTAAAGCATAAGTCATGCACTGCCCATTGCCTGGCAGCCAGCCTCCTCTTTTGCTCAGGCTGGATTGAGGGGTGTGGGGGGAAATGGGAGGCAAAACAAAGCACCTGGAGGGTAGAAAGTCGCTTCCTTCAAGTAACAGGCATGGGGTGGGAGAGGTGGACAAGGGCTGTGAGAGAGGGAGTGAAACACAGGCCACACATTGCAGATGGCCTCCTACCTTGATCCAGTTGGTCAGAAGGGATTTGGGAGAACTAATTCTTTAAAATTTTGTTTACTTTTTTGTTTTAATTTGCTTTTACAATGTCAATTTTATACTGTTTACATACCATCTTTCAAGTAAAAAGACAAGAAATTAGTAAAAATAATCACTGTCCTATAACTCTAAACATTGTAATACAGATACATTTTTTAACTTAATTCTTTACCAAACAATAAATTAAAAACTATCATATTAAGTTAACACAAGGAGATTGTCAAGTTCATGATAGCTAGGTTACTGGTGAAGATACAGATTTTGGACTTAAGGAAAAGCAGTTTTTTAGGGTACTCAAAACTATATTTTAGGAAGTCCTTAAATTATTTACAAACTATTTTGTTCTAAAGGGCTGGGTTATTAAGACATTTTCCAATGAAATAATTTAATTCCATGGCTAATAACTGCAAGTTCAATTTCAACATCCCTATGGTAAATCTATGGCAGATTCTCTCAAAAACTAAGGTAATTTTTTTGTTCAGACAAAATGAAATAAAAAAGGGTGTAAGTGTAAGATATGGAATTAACCTGAGTACCCATTAACAGACAAATGGATCAATGAAATGGCATATGTGCACATGGAATACTATTCCATCAGTAAAAAGAATGAAATGCTGTCATTCAAGGCAACAGGATAAGCCTGGAATATGTCAGATTAATTTAAATAAGCCACATACAAAAAGGAAATACCTCATGTTTGAACTCATACATGGAAATGAAAATAGTTGACCTCACAGAAGTGGAGAATACAATAGTGGTTACTAGAGCTAGAAAGAGTGGGAGTAGGGAGCAGGTAAAGAGATACTGGGGTTAAAGGATACAGGAGTCAGATAAGAGGAGTAAATTCTAGTGGTTTACAGCACAGTAAGATGACCTCAGTTAACAATTTATTGTGTATTTCAAAACAGCTAATACAGAGGAGTTTGAATGTTCCCAACAATGACATAATGGAAATGCTTTACCCTACGATCACAGTATTCATATTTAAAAAGAAAAAAATACTGTATCCTATAAGTATATACAAGTATGTGTCAATTAAAAATAGTTTTAAAAAAAAGACACTATTTTTTCATTCACTGACAAAGTGAATTTAGGTACCAAGATAGATGGTATCATCTTTGACTCTTTCACAGCCCATTTCTTTGTCAATCTAGGGAGAGCAAAGTGTTAGGATTAGGAAGACTCTATTATTAACTGCTTCACTAAGCTCCAAGAAACACTGTTCTCTCAAGATGGGTTGACAGCAGACCAGCACCTTATGCTGTTCTTTAATTACTATCAGAAACAGCTCAATGTTTCTAGAATACGGATAGCACCAAGAAGCAGGGTGACCCTCACTCGGAAACATAGGTTTACAAGAAACAATTCTTCCCTAAAAATTAACTCTATCTTTTAGTTTGTTTTTCTGTGTATTGGTTCCTTTTAAATAATAAGTTACTTCTGAAAGAAAGCACCTGATTTTTAAGACTCTAAGAAGGTTTTTCAAGAAATTGTTAAAACGGAAACACTGGGAAAAACCAAATTTACTGCTTTCAAACTGTCTTGAAAAATCTTTCTGGAATAATATCTACTAACAACCTAATAGTGTTAGTATATTCCAAGCCATAAGCACCTTATTATATGTTTGGTATACAACAGGCTCTCAATATAACCTTATAATGTGAAATAAAAAGGAATACTTCAAAACAAAATCATGAAACTGACCTCCACTAAATTAATCTGGTTGAAGTTCTAAGTCAGCAACAAGTTTCCCTAAGGAGATGCCCTATACAAAGGGGACTTTAAAAAGTACATGGAAAACTGAAATTAAAGTATCAGAATTTTGTTTTTTGTCTGTTTGTTTTTGTCACAGGGTGTGGGTATGTTTGATGAAAAGGAGACAGAGACGTTCAGAGACAGAGAAAATGAGAACCCATCCCCTAGAGGGAATGGCCACGCCACAATCCTTTCTCCTCTAGGGATTTTGGGCATATACTGACCCATACCTGGTGTGATTTTTAAGCCGCTGGGTCTGAGACTCAAACCACAGTCATGTGGGAGTCCAGCACCTTAACCACTCTGCCACCTGCTGGCTCCAGTGTGTTTATTTTGATGGGGGAAAAAAAAAAAAAACTTTGAAATCACATGTGTAATTTTTTCATGTCTTTTCCACAAACTTTTTAAGTATGTTTCCCATTATCAAATCATTATGCTAAATTTTAGCCCCAACAGGTTAATTCATAATTTGAAACAATTCAAAACTCCATTCAATAAAAATACATGCTAATATTATTAGAAAAGCTATCTTTAATTGATTTCCTACAAAAAACTATCAAAGAGAGACACATAGATCTTATTTTTTAAAACACTGTATCTTGGGAACCAGCAGTTAGCGTAATGGCTATGTTGCTGGACTCCCACGTAGTCCACCGCAGTTCGCGTCCTGAACCCAATGGCTTAACACTCACACCGAGTGCATGTGCGTGCATGCCCAAGATCCCGAGAGGAGAATGGAGGCGAAGGGATTGCGGTGTGACCATCCCCCCTGGGGGGTGATTTCTCACTTTCTGTCTCTCTTTCTGTCTCTGTCCGTCTGGTGAGTGCACGCGCCCTATAGCAAAAACCTCTCCAAAAAAAATCAAACACTGTATCTTCACTCATGTCAAGGAAAAAATGAAGAGTTAACCAAGGTACTGAAAAAGGAGACTACTGGTTAAATTTGGATTTAACATCCAGTTGTTATGAATAAGAACAAAGGTGAAAGCCGTTTTTATCAAGACTCCTAAAGGCTCTTGGTTAATCCTTGAACGCCATAAGAAAGCCACAATAGTCAAAGGAACACCTAAGGAAAGATAACTAACTTCACTGACCTCTCTTCTTATAATCCCTCCAAAATAAATGCCAGCTCAACAGCCAATTGCAGGTGCCAATCTTGCAAAGTGAAAGAACATTACTAAACCACACTATACTAACTCAGTAACTATGACTAGCCATATTTTATCTGCGAACCCAAGAAAATAGAAACTTACAACTCATGCTCTCCCAGTAATATAAATTACTGTTGTAAAACAGACTGCAGAGAGTATTGTGGATAACATTATAAACTTAAACTATTAATTATAGTTGCCAGGCTATAATCCTACAAGCTGGGGAGAAAAAACTTTAAAAGACTTTTATCCATCTTACAAGCCTTTTGACAGTGTATGTCACCACAATGGCCTATATTCAAGAGATGTTTTTAAGGAAACCACACAAAATTTAAAACCCATTTTTGAAACGAAAACCTAACAAAAATGCCAGCTTCCTTCCCATAAAATCCTAACAACAACAACAAAAAAAAAACTCACTAAAATTTTATTGGCAAATCCATTTCCCAAGCAATCAGTTCATCAATCTAATCCATTCTGTACATGTGGGACGACAGAATATCCTAATAGGTAGACTAGTGCCAATATTTGGAACTTATCTACTATTCTGACAGATCCTATAAAACAACTTTTAACAACTCAAAATTGATAACTAGGTAATTTAATGACAAGATTATTACCAATTCATATGAAACCTAACACTTTTTTTTTTTTACATCAACCAGAGTTAACTCCACTTGTACAACATTTATAAGATCTTCATGGATTCCAACTTAACAGACCAAATTACCAGCTGGATAGTTTAAATGTTTCTTTAATCTTTAATCACGTCTACAGTTTCATGAATACATGGTAAATGTAAGAATAGTGTTAAGTCTGACATTTAACTCAAATTTTTTTAAAGGTTTTTACCATAGAGCAAATGCACTTGACAAAGAAAGTCAGAGACAGAGAGGGAAAGTGAGAAATCATCTTCCAGGGAGGATATCCATGCCACAATCCCTTCTCCTTCATTCTCCTGCATGATTTTCAAGCTGCTGGGCCCAAATCCAAACTGTGGTCAGAATGTGGAAGTTCACTACCTTACCTACTACACCACCTGCTGGTCCCCATAACTCAGTATCATTCATCTTTCATACAAGACTATGTGCTCCTTCAATAATTGGATTTTTTTTTCTTGTTCATGATCACATTCATTGCTTTTCTGGGTGCCACATATTTATCGTTATTTACATAACAATTAGATCTTATAACTTTATATACAAAGAAATACATCCTAAATAGTTAACACATGTTCAAAACCAATATGATAATCTATTTTTCAGGGATTATTTATTTCAGTTCCCTTCGCGTTGTGGACAGTGATTTGATATGGTTACTACAGGGATTCTCAACCTCAACATTGACATTCGGGACAGAAAAATTCCTTGATGGGGTGAGGGGGAACTGTAGGGTGTTTAGCAGTATCCCCAGTGTCTACTCACCAGTTGTCAATAGTACTCTTTCTCTCAAGCTTTGGCAACCAATAATTATTTCCAGACATAATGTCCCTAGATGTAAAACTGCCCCCAGGTGAGAATCACTGGGTTAATGGAATGCTAGCAGATAGGAGAGGAGCAGAGGCCTTACGCATGCTTCAGTGCTGCTTGGCTCTGGTATCCATAGACAGAGAAAAACAAAAACAACAAAAAAAAACCCTCATTATTTTAAGCCACTGTGCTTTTAGGGTATTTTATTTTGAAGCACTATTGTGGCCACTGTTGACATCAGTAAGGATTATTAGTAAACCAGTATTCAAAACCTGTATCTGTCTGACTCAAAAATCCACTATTATGACAACCTCAAAGATTTTTTTCAACTGAATTAACATCCCTATCTCTAGGATACGCTTTGCATACAATCGAGATCCAGCAAATCCTTTTTTTTTTTTTTTAAATTTCCAGAGGGGCATGTGCACTTGCCAGAGAAAGGGAGATAAAAGGGAGAAAGTGTTCCCAATGGGGCATCATCACACCACAGTCTATCCTCCATTTTTCCATTCTGCTTAGATTTGGGATGGGCACACACAAACACACATCTGGTGTGTTTTTTAAAACATCTGGGCCAGGATTTGAATTGGTCATGAGGAATCCAACTCTTTTAACACTAGGCTACAGCATCAGCCCAAAGTCTGCTTTCTTAATAAATATAAGTAAATATTAATTGTGGAAAAAAAAAAACCAACACATTTCAACATGCTCTTCATATTAACTTTTCATTCTCACATCATCAAGCCAACAGTTCAAAAACAATATGAAGGGCAGTATATATTAATAGTATTACTTCATTTCTCAGACACTGAATTTAAGGCTTTCTTACAATTAAATCAGTCCCAGAGCACTGTACAGCCAAACTTAAAACACCCCTTCCAGCTTAAAACTGTCTTCTAGAGTAATGTGCAAATGCAAAAGATACCAGGTTTTTAAAAATGTTTAGCAATATTTGAAATAATTAGTTTCAAACAAATATGTGCAGCTAAATGCTATTGTGCACCTACCAGCGTATTGGAAGCCGGCAGGAAAAAGACTGTAAACTTCTAGAGCTTACATTCTGATGAACACTTACATAAGGGCATTTCCAAGTGCTTTACACATACAAATACAGTCAGTCCTCATAACCCTGTAAGAGACTTAATACCTCTATTACAGATGAAGAAACTGAGCAGCAAAAACGCCATCTGCCAAAGTATCCAAACAAGTAGCCAAGCTAGCCAAGAGTATGGTTCTAAGTTCATACTTCTGGATAGCTTCTGCTAAAGCTGTCCCTCTGAACAGATTATTTTATTATTAACTAGTATGATACATTCACCCACAAAATGAAGCTTATATTCACATGGGCATGGAGGAAGAGAGGCATTCTGAATGATCTCCAAGATGTATTAATAACATGAAGAAAAAGTAAGGGTAAGAAGAGTGCATATGTGTATCATATAGCCAGTATCTAATTCATATTTCTGAAATTAATCTTTTCCCCTTAATTTTTTTCTGAGGCAGCATTTTTATAGTTGCATTTGCTTGAGAAGTTCCTACAACTTAGCAAAGGGGGTCGAGGAATATAGCAGGTGATTTCTGTTTATATCCCAACATGAAGTCTACACGGGCCCCTAGAATGGAAGAAAAGAATGCCCTTTTCTCTCAGATGCAAACATCCTAAAGCCAGAGGTCTCTTCTTTACCATTAACCTTCTACCTTTTAAAATGGTGATAACATATAGAAAAGACTCAATAAAAATTTTCTCAATTAATTTTAAAGCAGAACCATTTGTTTATTTTCAGTCCTGTTTCAACCAGATTTTAAGAGGTGACTCTTATTCACAGACTAAATTACTTTAATGACATTTATTTTTTATTTTTATACTTATTTATGAAATTGGCATTATAGATAAAACAATGAACTAAGTAACTAAGAGAAAGAAAAATATAAAAGTACTTTTTATGTTAAAAAAATCTTTTCCCATACTGATAAAATCTGACAGCTTCCCTTGTTTCATTTTTAATACTATTCAATTTTTTAAAGATAAGCTTCCTAATATAGACCACAAAAGTTAGTACTCACTTATACTTCTCTCCTATGAATTTCAGCTACATTTCTAATTTAAAAACTGTGATTAAAATAGACATTTTTAGATGCTAAGAAGGTAACCCCAAACTCATACATCCATCTGCCTACTTGATACCCCTACATCGGGATGTCTGACTTCAAACATAACACTGTGGAATTAGAAGTGCTGACTACCCACTTTCCCCAAATCATACCCTATGTCTCACCCTTTCCTATCTCAGGAACTGGCAATTTCACTACTGCAACTGATCAAAACCTCAGGGCCATCCCTAACTTTCACTAACACCTCTTTATCTAATCTAGCAGCAAATCCTATGGGTTCTAAAATAGAAATGCATGCAGAATTAATGTCCCCTCAATTTCTCTTGCTCAAGTCCCCTTCCCTGCCTCCTAACTAGTCTCCCTGCTTCCACCATTACCCAGAGCTTTTCTCATTCCTCAAAATATTGGGATGGCTTCCCATTTCATTCAAATAGTGTCCAAAATTCCTAGAGAGACTCCCAGGCTCTACATAACATGGCCCTTCTGCTTACTCTAAACTCTCCTGTCTTGGCACACCTCCGAAGCAGGTTCAGACCTGAGTCCCTATGCACTTGCTGTTCACTCGACTAGAAAAGTTTTTTCCCAGATGATTTTCATGCCTTCTTCTCCATCACTCTGTTCTTATCTTTCCATTCCCATCATCTTATAAGAAATTATTTCTTTGATTACCCATAAATATAAACACCTTCCCCCACACAGAGTCATCAATCATCAGTTTACCCTATTTTATGTTTCTTCACAGTATTGACTCTACCCAAAAGTATATGGTCATCAGAAAGGTCATGATCCATTTTTTTTGCATAGAAAAATATGTCATGGGGGATGGCAGGTAACATGGTGGTTAAGGGCACTGGACTCCCACACAACCAACAGTGGTTTGAGTCCCAGACTCAGCGACTTGCTTAGTCACTTTCCCTCTCCTTTTCTCTTGTTCTCTCCTTCTCTGGTCAAATTTAAATACATACATACATACATACATATGTACAATAAAATAATTCTTAAAAAAGAAAAGTATGTCATGACTTTTCCAACAAGCCAATATTTGTTCACTGTCTATCTCTTCTACTGAAATGCCCCCTCCACTGAAACACTGTTGAGTTAACCACTCTACCTACCTCCTGAAATGATGCCTGACAAAATGACCATATTCACAATCACTTACCTGGTAGTCTGGCTCACTCTGACAAATAAAATAAGAGCAGCGATTTCAAATCTTAGCATGTATCAGAATCATCTACAGGGCTCAGTAAAAGGCAGACTGCTTATATCTCTCTCCAGAGTTTCTGATTTAACTTGACTAGGACAAGATGTGGACAAGTAATTATAAGTACCTAGGACGTACAGAAACCATGATCCACATTTTGAGAACCAGCTATCTAGACAATGTTAACCATCAGCCACACTCTCTCTGCCAATGAGTCACAACTGGTGGAAGAAGGAAAACAATATAATAAATGGTGCCCTCTGGATCCAGGTCTTAATAAATAAGGCTATATAGAACATATGTTTTTAAAATAATGCAACATAAATATCCCTTCCCTGAATGGATTTTGTTTAGCTTTTTAAAGAGATGCAACAAAAAGATCAAGGTTTACTCTCTATCAAAATCTTACTATGGTCTTATTCTATGTTAATGACTATTGCTTTAGGATTTAAACAAGTAGATGAGAAGTATGACATCTTTCAGGGGATTCTGAACACCAAACAGTAGACCCCAACTGGAGGAGCTGCCCAAATCATATTTTCTCATTTCTAGGAATAATCACAATCCCCAGGGCAGGCCCATGGTAGCAGGTAACATCTCTTCCTAGTCATAGGAAAACAGATCAAAACACTTCTAAGAATCAAAAAGTTGAACATAAACTTTGGAAGGCACTGATGCCAACCTAGGTTAAGAGCAAGGCTTTCAATAGAGAAGGTTCATAAATGCCTACTGCTAAAATTCTCAGAGATAGCCTGGCTCTTGCCTTATATGAAGCTTGGTTTTCTAGCTATGCCTTTAATTCTTTGTATTACTCAATAATCTTCCAACAAAATACATATCAAAAAATACACAAGCTTTAAAAATATGTCTTAGAAATGCAAATTATAAAATACCGGTTTCCCCTAATCCATAGGAGGAATACATTCTAAGACTCCCAGTGAACACCTGAAACCATAGTACCAGACTCTGTGATAAAAGTTTAATTTATAAATTAGGCATAGTAATAGTTAACAATAAAACAGAACAATTACAGCAACATACTGACATACAAGTTATGTGAATATAGTCTTTCTTAAAATATCCCACTGTACCATACCAACAGTTGACCGTACAAGGTTACTCAAACTGTGGAAAACAAAACCACCAACAAGGGGAGACCACTTTATAAAAACTTTTTCCCATTAATCCAATGTAAGTATTTTATTTCCCATCTGCAGACCAGCAACCAAAAAATCTTGGAGCACACATCACATTTTTGACCTTATAATATCAATTCCTCCTTTCATTCGCTTTCAGAGAAGTCCTCTGAAACCTAACAAAAAAGCCACTGCTTTTCCTTTATTCATTCATAGGTAATAGATTCCTCTTCTGTGCCAGTATTTTGGGTGATACAGCACTAAACAACCAAGGTTCTTGTTTTTTGTACCTTGCATTCTATACCTGGGGAGGTACAGAAAAATAAACAATCAAGAAAAATACCAAATAACAAGTATTGTTGCAGAGGAAAAAGAAAATTATGTGAAACAATGAGTAACCAGATGCCTTTAGATAAAATGGCCAGCAGTGGCTTCTCTGAAGTGACTGACATTAAGCTACAATCTTAATGGTAAAAAGAATCTGGACAGTAGAGATCAAGCTACAGCTAACATACAGGTCCCTAAGGCTAGTAATGAATGTGATTTTTCTAAAAGCCAAGAGAAGGCCAAGTGATTACAGTATAGTGAAAAAGAGGAAATCATTAAGATGAGATGAAAGAAACAGAACTGACAGCATCATGTAGGGCTTTGTATCAAAAGGCAAAGTCTAGGTTAGTTAGAAATTACCTGGTATAGGACAGGGAGATTATTTGCAAAAGGATTCTGAGAGAAAATAATTAAGCAATAAACTAAAGTTTAAAAAAAATGAGATCACAAACAGTAGTTTTGATAAAAATTTTAGAGCTGAAAGGAACCTTACAGTCCAACACCTTCATTCTACAGAAAGAATGATGTGGCCCAAGGTGTGGCTTCTCTGAGATCTGATTAAAGATGAGCAAAGACTCGTACTTGGTGTTGTTTGAATTCAGGCCAAAGCTCTTTCCATGATACCTGGCCTCATGAAATCTGAAACAATCTTAACCATGTGCATTTCCAAAAGTGACATAACCACAATCCATTAGAAACATATTTTGAAATTTTTAAAATTATTCATGACAAATTATTTGTATCTCCAGCCCTTCAACATGAATTGTTTTTAAAGTGGTTGATGATGCTTAAGTATTTACCATCAAATATATCCCTTCCCAAGCATATGAAGCAGAAAAAATATATTGAATAAAGCAACAAAATATACTTACATCTGGGTATTCTTTTACAGGCACATAAAGTTTCTCTTGTAACTGAACAATAGGTCCCACAGCATCAGGCAACTCTGCACTCCTTTTTTCTGTACTGCCATTTAATGTGTCATTGTACATGTCTTTCCGTACTCTGCTAATTTCTGTTGAAAGTAAAAATTTTAAATGTGTTAGACAAAAAAATATTCTTGCTAATCCGGTGGGGAGGGGGAGGGCAGGGAAGGATTTGATTAATAAAGTGCTAAAATTCAAGTCAAGAACTACTAACCTATTCTGTCATTCTCTGGGTTAAGTCCACGTTCAATAGGACTATAGCCTTATTAATTTCTACCACAAATCAAATTTATGCCAACCAAATAACCTATCTTATTTAAACTAACTTCAGAACCTGAATGCTTAACCAGTATGACACACACTTGTTATTTTACCTTATTTCCCTATGCCTACATGAGGCCAGTCCAAATGATAGCTCCAGTCAAATAACTATCACAGGCCTATCAGAGAAAATACCAAAGACTGGTTTATACTTCATTACTAATCTGTCTGAACAAGACTTAAACTGAACCACTTAGATTTTTTTTAAAAGAGATCTTTAGAACATCCAAGAGACAACAGAACTGTAAATTCGGCAAAATTCTGAGTTAGTAGTAGCACAAAGTTAGTAGTTAAAACTAGTAAGTCTTAAGAGAGGATAAAGGTGAAAAGGAATGACTAAATGAACCCAAGGAAAGGTAACATTCAAGGGATGGTGAAAAGAAGATCCAAACCAAGAAGAAATGGAGGTAGACAGGAGAACTAGGGAAAAAGAGGTGTCACAGAAGCTAAGTATTACAAAAGTAAAATAAGGGAAAG
>NW_006159840.1:3844700-3863019 GCF_000334495.1 Tupaia belangeri chinensis | reverse complement strand
GGGAAAGAGCAAAGATAGGACCCTAGATTTGACCACTAAGCTACTGGTGATCAAAGAAGGTTCAAGGGGAAGACAGTAAAGGAAATCAAAGTACACTGGGTTAATGAGATATCTTAAATCAATTACCGTTTTAAAAAAATTAGTTTCAGATATAACTGAATATATTTTTCAAGAAAAAAGTAGGCAAATTATATTTAATAAATTTAGGCCTATAAAGAAAATAGATTAGTTCTTTCAAGAATTACTTATTAAGCTTCAACTATGTGCTAGAATGTAGGCGCTGTCCACTGAAAGATACTAACAAGGGCTGTTATTATTAAGGTGAGCGGGACACATATGTACTTTTCTTTCTATCCTACAAATTATGTCTCCTTAGGAGAAAGACTTGCAATCATTAATATTTAAAAATAAAATGCCTTTTCTTTTTAAAATGTGTATTATATGCCTTCCAAACATAAAATTTCAATCCAATATTAAACTATCAAATACGAATGTATTCTTTAATTTTCCTAACGCATTATTTAAATCGATAATGAAATACAACTGTGAAAGGCATATATGATCAAAGACAGTCTTATTCAGTTATAAAATCTTAATCAGCTTTTAAAAATTCACTATAATACATTTTCTACCTCAGTGATAGAAATATTAATTTTTTTTTTTCGCTATAGGGTGCATGTGCTCCCCAGACAGACAAAGAGAAACATAGAGACAGAAAGCGAGAAATCACCCCCCAGGGGGGATGGTCACGTGGCAATCCCTTCTCCTCCATTCTCCTCTCGGGATCTTGGGGGCACACACGCGCGCGCGTACGCGCACACGCCCCCCGCGTGAGTTGTGGGAGTCCAGCGACACAGCCATTACGCTAACTGCTGGTTCCCAGAAATATTAATTTTGTTACAAATCTTGAGTAACGATTTTCTTGTCAAAGTCTGTCAAATGCTTATCTCGGAGTAGCAAATGAAATCACCAAAAATTAAAAGAGAACACTTTGGATATGACTACACTGTAAGGGCAAGCAAGACTTTATTCTCTCTTAAAATTCTTTTGATACTCCTATTTTATAATAAATGTTTTCCTAATAATGTCCAGTATCAAATTAATGTGTATCTTAAATTAGCATGGGAGAGCAATTCTCAAATCAAGTTTTCAGTGTCCACATAATAATGTAAACACAAATGATTATTTACACAATTACATCAAATACTCAAAAGCATTAGAGGGACCAGCAGTTGGCATAATGGCTATGTTGCTGGACTCCCATGTAGCCCACCGTTTGAGTCTCAGAACCGGTGGCTTAAACTCACACCATGCATGTGTGCGTGCATGCCCAGTATCCCAAGAGAAGAATGGAGAAGGGATTGTGGCGTGGCCATCCCCCCTGGGGGGGTGATCTCTCGCTTTCTGTCTGTCTCTCTTTGTCTTTATGGTGAGCACGTGTGCCCTATAGCAAAAACCTCTTCCAAAAAAAAAAAAGGCAGTAGAAACATTTAATCTAATTAAAAATCCTTCAGTCCAGATCTCTATTTTTTAAAAAAAAGCATTTTCAGTAATATTAATAATGTATCATCACTTCAATTTATTTTTTCTTTTCTTTTTTTTGAGGGTGGCAGGTAGAGGTTTTTGACTTAGAGCACATGCGCTCACTGGAGAGCAAGAGAAACAGAGACAGTGAAAGAGTGGGTAGAAATTATCCCTCAAGGGGGATGACCACACTGCAATCCCTTTTCCATTCTCCCAGGATCTTGGGCAAGCACATACAAGTGCCCTGCCTGAGTTTCAAGCCACCAGGACTGGAACTGCAGTCAGCCATGTGGGAGTCCAGCAATGTAACTGTGACACCCTCTGCTAGCCCCCTCACTAAAATTTCTTCTTCAGAAACTGCCCAATTCTTGTCATGAGGGCAGCATACTATCAATATAAAAATCCAACAATCACAGCATAAAAAGAAAACTATAGACAAAAATTTGTTTGTATATAAACACCCTAAGTGAATCCACCAGCATATTTTTTAAATGTACAAAGTAGAATTTATATCATGAATGTAAAAACCTATTATTATTGTATAAGTAACCATAGTAATATAATAAATCAAGCAGAAAGGAACCAAATTTACCAAGCATAGGAAAACCAAAGGAATTCACTATAAGTGGTAAGAAAATTTAGATGCCTAGATTAAAAACTATTGGATCATCAGAAAAGTCATGAGGCATTTTTGCACAGAGAAACAGAAAAATACATCATGACTTTTCTGACGATCAAATAAATAAATATGTAAAACCAAAAACCTTTGAATACACACACACTCAAGTGATATAATGCATTTCCCACTTAAGTCATACCTCAACATTTGTGTAATTATTTGATTAATAACTAAAAATTCCATGAAAGTTTATCACCCACTATGGCCTCAGCTCCTAGAATACCTCCTGGAAAACAGCTGATCATCCATAACTACTTAGTGAGCTGGAAAGACAGATAAGTCAAGGAGGAAGAGGAATGAACTAGGTTCAGAAGTATTAAAGTTACGTAAGTCATGCATGGCTCCAGTGCTCAAACAATTCCGTATCCCAGGGGACCAGGCACCTGGAATGGTGGTTAAGGAGCTGGACTCCCACAGAGCAACTGCAGTGTGAGTCTCCAGAACTGGGGACTGGAGGCTTGAAAATCACCCCAGGCATCTGTGTATGCATACCCAAATCCCTAGAGGAGAACAGAGGAAAAGGAACTGCAGTGGCAATCCCCCTGGAGGGAGTTGGGGAGAGTTTCTTATTCCCCCCTCTGTTTCCCTAAGGCAAAATCTAAAATTTTAAATTAAAAAAAAAAAAAAAAATCTTTCTGCCAGGATTTTTTTCAGTCTCTAAAATATATCATTCAATTTAATAACAGAACATAAAAGTATATACAAATTTATACAAAGCAATACTGATGGAAATGAGAAGATTAAATCTGGAATCTTAACCAGGTCAAAACAGCTTGTGTACCACTTTTATCAACATTATCTTTCTAAGGCTAAGCAATGGAAGAGCAGTAATAGACTGCTCTATGATGCTGAACTCACATGGGAGGGTCCTGGATTCTAGTTCCACAGCCTCCTTGTGCACAAAGGAGCATATACACATGACCATGATTTGAGCTGGGTAGGAGTGAACTGAAGCATGGGGACACTGCTGACTCTTGCTCTCTCTCAGGGAAACAAACAAAAAAAAAACAAATAAATGCCTCTCAAGCCAGGAAATTACCAGCATTAAGTTCTGAGTTTAGTGTTAACAGTAATTCTTTGTGATGTTATATAAGTCTTGTCAGTCAATCTTTCTGTGTCTGTGCCTAATGAAAGGAGAAGTTGCCTGCTGAATGACAACTAAATCCACTGGTTTCCAGGCTTAGTATGTAAGAACCCCATTTACTATTTTCCTCCATGACTCCAATATTTTAAAATGCTGTGTCTCCAAAACTGTTCATTCCATGAGTTTTAGCAATCAGAGCTTCTGTCAGTGTTATCCTATCAAGATGAAAAAAATTATGTTATAGCCAGACTATTACAGAAACATGCAATGAGTACGGGTATGGGTCTGGAGAACACTCTATAGTCCTTGCTAAAGTAGTGGGTGTTAATTTAGGAATGGTTCATAATTAACATGCTGTGTATATTCTTTGGTTGTATCAAACATTACATTCTAATGTTCTAACATCTCCCTATCAACATGCAACAATGGTATAAAGAACTAAAAAGTTCAGAATCATTTGTTTAATCAGCTAATCTAAAAATTTTTATTATAACCATCCCCTAATTGGGCATATATGGTCTAACTGAATAACTGTAATACCAAGACAATTTGTTTTAGACATCTCTGAAAACCTTGTATGTTACAAGTTTGCTATACTGAACTGAAATCTAAAATTACATCCGCTAGCCCCCACACGGCAACCCCACAAATACCTGAAAAGACCTGTAACACCTAAATAACCCCTTCTCTAAACTACAGCATGGTTCAGACACTCCCACTTGTGTAGACACACTCTTATTTATCTCAATCCCTTTCCAGGCATAAAACCCCAAACCACACATTTTACAGCAACGAATGAGTATGTGTAATGAGGATGTCCGCTTCTAGGTCTGAACCCTCCGTCAGTGTGGTTTATGAACACCTTGCTTCCTTGGCAATCACATTAGATCTGACATTTTGCTGAAGGTAGTGAGGCAAGTCTCCACCATTCCTTATTCACGACTGCTTCTTTAGGATTGCTTTCTCCTGGTTGCTCTCTACTACACATATCTTTTCCACCAACAGATTGTTGACTTTCTTTATAGATGACTACTCTCTGAAACAGGAATTCAACTGTAGTTTCACATATCACATATTTCTCTAGCATGTACACCAAAATACAGGCACACCTTTTTGACCACCTGTGAAATCTCAAGCTACACTAGACCTAAGCCTGTTAAATCCACCGGGTGTCAGAAAATAATAAATTTGGAACCTATGGATTGTGTCATCAAGTTTAGAATATGAAATTTTCAGCTTTTGGAAGTATTAAACTTGCCAGCATTTAGGTTTTCTCCCATGTTCCATATTTCTTTGAATAGCTAGCTAATTTTTTTTTCCAAATTTCTGTATGTTGAAAATTATCTGGCCCTGAAAACGTGTTTCAATTATACTACTTATTGTCTCCTCATGTTTCTCTGCTTTAATAATGGTGATATTTTTTTCTATTTCAAACTAACACTCAACTGTCAGTTAATTCTGTTTTCAAAATAAGTGAGGAAACAGTCATGGTACAGTTCTTTTAAGTGACCCACTAATATGACATTTGGTTAATCCTTTACCCTTCCCATTAATTCACCCAATTAGGAATTTTAGCTATAAGGTTTTTATATTATTCTCATGTTTCATAAGTCTAACCTCATTTTTGTTTTTGGCGTTTTTCTTTTCTTTTCTTTTTTTAATAGAGAGAGATTTTCTGCTATAGGGCATATGTGCTCGCCAGAGAAAGAGAGAGAAAACAAGAATTATCACCCCACAGAGGAGGTGGCCACACTACAATCTCTTCTCATCCATTCTCCTCTCAGGATTTTGGGCAAGCATGCACGTATGTTCCCATGTGAGTTTCAGGTCACTAGGTCCAGGACTCAAACCACAGTTGGCCATGTGGAAGTCCAACGCCTTAACCACTTCACAACTTGCTGGCCCTTTATTCTGTATCTGAATGGTTGTATGTGCAACCCACTCCTTCTGCTACCTTAAAATTTTGCACATATCCTTTTAAAAATCTGAATTATTGGATTAACTAACAGATCATTAAGAAGTAGACTATCAGAATTAAGGATAACACAAATATCAGAACATAAAAATATTTATGCTGAGTAATCTAAATTTTAGAATTAAGCAATCATTTCCCAAAATGTAAAAATTCACAGATAACTAAAACTATGTATAAATTCGACAATGTGATGTTAGAAGACTAGGTTAAGAATAAAGTGCATCATTAGCACTATTTTGCTTTCGGCTTTAAAATTTTTTCAACAAACTTAAGCCAAAAATTAGGAAATAAAATATAAAAAATATTTAGTACCTTATCATAAACAAAGATTTATACTCAACTATAAAAACAATATGAATAAAAGAATTATCTTCAGTATTTGTAATAATTCAAATTTTTTTAAAACAGACTTTTCAAAACACTAAACACCTTTCATACAAAATGTTCCTTGCACTGAGTGTTGTAACAGTTGACTGCACGTGCTTAAGCAGCTCTGCTGACATTATAGACACCATACATTTTATGCAGGTATCTACTTGGCTTTTTCTTTGTGCACTGCATTGAATTCCATCTCCTTCATTCTCCTCTTGGGATCTGGGGCATGCACATATATGTGCCTAGTGTGTTTATCAAGCCACAGACTGTGGGACTCACATGTGAGCTCTGGCCACCTTACCTACCATGCTACTAGCTAACCCCAGAGTATTAAAGGGAGAGTTAAAATGAAAGCTCTGATCATTACAACTCGTGTCTAAATGGGTGCCAGTATTTCTTCACTATCTGCAATCTACTTCTTGCTGGACATTAAAGTAGCAAAGATTTTAATTATTTTAGATCTTAACCAGTTACAATTGGGCGATCGGGAAAGTCATGACACATTTTTGCATAGAAAAAAAAACTTCATGACTTTTCCAACAACCTGATCACTTTTTATTTATATCATACTTATCAAATCTTAAAACAATAATATTGGAAGTCTATTTGTTAGGTGTTGGTTAGAATACCAGGAATACAAAAGGTTAAGGAGGGCCAGTAGCACCATATACTTTGTAACATTCAACAAACTCTCAAAATAAAATGGGAAAACAGGATCAGCATGTGGCATAGTGGCTAAGATGCTGGACTCCCACATGGCTGACAGGATTCCAGTTCCAAACCTGGTGGCTTGCTTTCACTGTCACTGTCTGTGTCTCTGTCTCTCTCTCTCTGGTGAGTTCACAAGCCCTGTAGCAAATCAAAGAATAACAATAAAATTAAAATTAAATTCTTTTAAAAATTTTTAAAAATGAAAATAAAATGGGAAAGCAAGACAAAAAGTAGCAAGCTAGAGGAGGTCTTGAAACATGTATTTTGAGTAAGCAAAGAATCTAAAAACTAGGATAAAAGGGGACCCTGTCTTTTGTCTTCTTTTGCACTGGCCTAATCTCTCTGTTGTACCATCTCTCTCAATAAATCTTGTGCTCAGCTTGTTTCCTTGTCCTTCAATTCTTTGCTGCCACAGGAAAGGATGGACACATATTTTCAACCTATTTATAACTGCCACTTCACACAGAAACAGCTGTTACATATCGTTTTGTACTTGCGGGTTAACAAAGATCTCTCTATAAAACAAAATTTTTAGGGGCCACACAGTAGGTACCACAGTGGTAAAATGCAATGTTCTTCAAGGCAATCTCACAGAGGAAGGTTCCCAATTCAAGTCCAGAGACCTCCCTGAATGTGCTGGGTGCATGCCTATGACGCAGGGCTGCATGAGGCTGGAGTGGTTAGCAGCATCAAAATCTCACTGGGGTTGCATGCACACTGTTTCTTTCTTTCTCACTCATGGAAGAGAGAAACGTAGAAAGAAGAAATACTTACAGTTCAGCGTTTTCTAACAGGAAAAGTTCTCATGTATTTTAAGAGAAAAAATTCATGGAATATAACGACTATGCTTATTTATTTATTTATTTATTTTTATTTATTTTTTTGGAGAGGTTTCGCTATAGGGCGCGTGCGCTCGCCAGACAGGCAGAGACAGAGACAGAAAGCGAGAAATCACCCCCTAGAGGGATGGTCACTCCACAATCCCTTCTTCTCCATTCTCCTCTCGGGATCTTGGGCACGCACGCACACTCGCCCGGCATGAGTTTTAAGCCACTGGGTCCGGGACACGAACCGCAGTCGACTACGTGGGAGTCCAGCGACATAGCCATTATGCTAACTGCTGATTCCCCTATTAATTTATTTTTGAAAGGTTTTTGCTATAGGGCACATGCACTCACAAGAGAGAGAGAAAAAGACAGACAAAAAGCGAGAAATCACCCCCTAGGGAGGATGGCCACACCGCAATCCCTCCTCCTCCATTCTCCTCTCAGATCTTGGGCACACACGCAAACATGCCCAGCTTGAGTTTAAGCCACCAGGTCCGGGACTGGAACTACAGTCAACTACACGGGAGTTCAGCGACATAGCCATTACCCTAACTGCTGGTCCCCAATATGCTCATTTTTTAAGAAGCCACATCCACAAGACACAGAGAGCAAATAAATTAAAAAGCACTTTACTAGGGAGTATACATACACTATCAAGTGGTACCCATTTTGCTGATTCTAACCACCAAGTAAATTAAATCTTATTTAATTTCAAGGCTACTTTCAAACTGTCAAGAAAAAAAAACTCAAGCTATCAGTAATTCTCTGGATGGTACTTTATTCTGGGATTAAACTGTACTCTGTATTTCCAGAATTATAAATACAAAAACAACAAAATTAAATTCAACAGAATCCTTCTTTATGTTGCCAAAATTAACAACTGTACTGTTGATAAGTTCCACATATACAAATATGAAACACAAAAACTTCACAACAATGTTGAGTCTATTTTATTTCCCTGATTGGTCTCAGCAGCAGTTTTTCATTGTGAAACTTGTTAATGTAGACAATGCGTTTCTGGAAAGGCTCTTTCCGGAAAGCTACAAAAAGCAATGTTCCTTATATAATCCAGTTTAGACTTAAGTATACATATGTATTTCTTGCTAGACACATAAAGGTCTAAAAATATGTAACAACTATCAACAATAATAATCTCTAGAAAACGAATTTATAAGACAATTTGGCTTTCACATTACTGTTGGGTCACTGGAAAAGTCATGACATGTTTTTCCATCTTTCTAGACAAAAATGAGTCATGATTTTTATTGACAACCCAATATACTAATTTTTTTTTTTTAACAATAATCACTTACCAGAAAGTTACATGAACAAACTTCACAGCCTACTGATTTAGGCCAGGTTCTACATGGCCTATGGTTCAATCTTGGCCCCAGTGGCTTGAAAAATATGCCAGTCACATATGTACTCATGCATGCCCAAAATATTGAAAGGAGGGAGAAATGGAAAAGATGGTTTGTGGCATTACTGTGCCCGAAAGGTCTGTACTTTCTCCCTGTGTTCCTGTCTCCCTCTGGCCAGCACACACATACTCTGGCCAAAATATTAAAAACTAGAAAGGTAGACTTCAAGCTGCATGTAATATCAAGCTGCCCATATAAAAGAACTATAGTAAGGATTAAGTAACTGACTCCAGTTCTTTTAAAATAAACCATAAAAACCTATTAAATTAATTTTTTGCATCAATCAACTGATCTTTACCAAAAACTGGAAGTTATATTATAATATTCATTTACCCTCTCCCCCAAAATTATGCTAACTGCTGATTCCCCTATTAATTTATTTTTGAAAGGTTTTTGCTATAGGGCACATGCACTCACAAGAGAGAGAGAAAAAGACAGACAAAAAGCGAGAAATCACCCCCTAGGGAGGATGGCCACACCGCAATCCCTCCTCCTCCATTCTCCTCTCAGATCTTGGGCACACACGCAAACATGCCCAGCTTGAGTTTAAGCCACCAGGTCCGGGACTGGAACTACAGTCAACTACACGGGAGTTCAGCGACATAGCCATTACCCTAACTGCTGGTCCCCAATATGCTCATTTTTTAAGAAGCCACATCCACAAGACACAGAGAGCAAATAAATTAAAAAGCACTTTACTAGGGAGTATACATACACTATCAAGTGGTACCCATTTTGCTGATTCTAACCACCAAGTAAATTAAATCTTATTTAATTTCAAGGCTACTTTCAAACTGTCAAGAAAAAAAAACTCAAGCTATCAGTAATTCTCTGGATGGTACTTTATTCTGGGATTAAACTGTACTCTGTATTTCCAGAATTATAAATACAAAAACAACAAAATTAAATTCAACAGAATCCTTCTTTATGTTGCCAAAATTAACAACTGTACTGTTGATAAGTTCCACATATACAAATATGAAACACAAAAACTTCACAACAATGTTGAGTCTATTTTATTTCCCTGATTGGTCTCAGCAGCAGTTTTTCATTGTGAAACTTGTTAATGTAGACAATGCGTTTCTGGAAAGGCTCTTTCCGGAAAGCTACAAAAAGCAATGTTCCTTATATAATCCAGTTTAGACTTAAGTATACATATGTATTTCTTGCTAGACACATAAAGGTCTAAAAATATGTAACAACTATCAACAATAATAATCTCTAGAAAACGAATTTATAAGACAATTTGGCTTTCACATTACTGTTGGGTCACTGGAAAAGTCATGACATGTTTTTCCATCTTTCTAGACAAAAATGAGTCATGATTTTTATTGACAACCCAATATACTAATTTTTTTTTTTTAACAATAATCACTTACCAGAAAGTTACATGAACAAACTTCACAGCCTACTGATTTAGGCCAGGTTCTACATGGCCTATGGTTCAATCTTGGCCCCAGTGGCTTGAAAAATATGCCAGTCACATATGTACTCATGCATGCCCAAAATATTGAAAGGAGGGAGAAATGGAAAAGATGGCTTGTGGCATTACTGTGCCCGAAAGGTCTGTACTTTCTCCCTGTGTTCCTGTCTCCCTCTGGCCAGCACACACATACTCTGGCCAAAATATTAAAAACTAGAAAGGTAGACTTCAAGCTGCATGTAATATCAAGCTGCCCATATAAAAGAACTATAGTAAGGATTAAGTAACTGACTCCAGTTCTTTTAAAATAAACCATAAAAACCTATTAAATTAATTTATTGCATCAATCAACTGATCTTTACCAAAAATTGGAAGTTATAATATTCATTTACCCTCTCCCCCAAAAAAGGATGAGGAGGAAGAAGCAGCAAAAGAAAAAACGCAGGGGTTTGGGGGGAGCGGAGAATTGGTCCCAGGTCATAGCTAATCCAGTTTTATTAAGAATTTCATAGAGAATAAGCCTGGTACAGTGGCATGGTCCTGTAGTCCCAGCTACTTGGTGAGGCAAAAGGATTCCCAGTTTGAGGTTAGCCTGAGAAACAGAATGAGACTCTGTTTCCTTGAAAATTAAAATAAATAAATAAATAAAAAGGTAATTAGAGAACAGAAAGTAAGAAAAATTGAAAATTAAGCAAAACAACTTTTGGTTTAATATTCATTGTACTAACAAGTGTAGTCCAGTAGGTTCAGTGTTTTTGTTTCATTTTTTAAGTTTTTGCTGTACAAGATGTACACTCACCAGGGAGACACATAGAAAAAGAGGGAGTATGGGAAATCACTCCCTGGGGGGATGGCCATGCAGCAATCTCTTCTCCATTCTCTTCTCAGGATTTTACGCACACACATACAACACATACAGCGTGATTTTCAAGCCATTAGATCTGGGACTCAAACTGTGGGGTTGGCTATGTGAGATACAGCCAGCATAACCTCCATGCCTCCTGCTGGCCCCAGATTCACCGTTTTAAATAGTGACTACCAAAATGAAAAAGGGTTTTTGCAGTCTTCTTCTTTTTACTACATTCCAACTGAACAAAGATCTGTTAAAGAACTCCAGGTCTGGAATTCTAGAGTGACAATCCTTAATGAGTATGTGCATGCTACTTACTGGTATACAAAGAAGGTAAAACAGGCCATCAGGAAATACAGAAGAGGAGGGAACAAACTTGAATAAAAACCAAAATGCAATTGAGATAGGCAGTCTTCCTCATTTAAATCCCTACACTTTAAGTATTATTTAACAAAAATGCTGCCTTCTGGTCAGTTTCTTAGAATACTAAGGGGAAAACAATCCTCTCTATATAATACCCATTATATTTAATGTTAAATTTGAAGGTGAAATATTAAGAAACATTTGTGATCAAAAGAGATGCAGCACGGTAATTGAGTATACATCATCAGAATCCACATAAAATATAATACTTGAAAATCTAACAAACTTTATTAGTAATTCTTTCTCCAATCCTTTTAATATTTCTGAAAAAGTAAAAAAATAAATTCATAACCATAGAAATAGGTACCCAAGATACAGGAGGAAAAAAGACTTTTCACAATGTACTCTTCTTGACCATCTGAAGTTATAATTATCCTAATGTATTAATTTTTGAATATTTCTTTTCTTAGAAGTTTTTACTAACAGTACTTATAGTAACAATAACCCATTGAGACCAAACTGAAAATAACTGATTACAGAAATATAAGAGGAAAGGGACAGATTTTTCCTTAAAGAATTTTAATTAATAAATGTAGAAAGATGAATATAGAAAAGCACCAATAACTATTATAGACAAAAATCATCTAATGGATGCTAAAATTAGTGAGTAAAAATACATGACATAAGGAGATTATCTATACAGTTTCAAGAGTAGTTCCTCTTAAGTCATTTTTTACAAGGAAAAAAGAAGAAACTATACAGTGAAGAAATCGGGCAGACATTAACTAAACAAGTGAATATCACCAGTTCCAAGACCCAAGCCATCTCACAGGGTGCACTGACATGGGCACAACAGCGCCTGTACGTGATGTTCTTGCCAAAAATGCATCGGCTCAATCTAATCATAAGAAAACAACGACAAACTCAAATCGAAGAATTCTTCACAAAACAACTAGTACCCTTCAAAAGTGTCAAGACCATGGAGGGATATGAAATAGGACTAAAAAGACATTACTACTAAATATGATGTAGAATCCTAGATTGAGTCTTGGATCACAAGAAGTATATGAGTAGGGGGACCAGCAGATGGTGTAATGATTACGTCACTGGACTCCCACAGCAGTTATTTTCAGTTCAAGTCCCGGACCCAGCGGCTTAAAACCTACACTGGGCACATATATGTGCATGCCCAAGATCCTGAAAAGAGATGGAGAAGGGATTACAGCATGGCCATCCCCCAATTTCTTGCTTTCTGACTGACTGACTGTCCAGTGAGCACTCATGCCCTATAGCAAAAATCTCTCTTAAAACAAAACAAAACAAAAGAGAAGTCCATGAGCAGGAAAACTGGTAAATTTTGAATAACATTTGTAGATCAGTTAATAGAACTGTACCAATTTCCTGGTGCCCATAATTCTATGATTATATTGAATTGCTACTATCAGTCTCTACTTTTCTCTACTTCTCTATAAATCTACACTTACTTTAAAATAAAGTATCTGAGCAAGACCCTAATACAGTGGGGTTAAAAAGTGTGCACTGGGAACCAGATCCCACATGGCAGACCACAGTTCAAATCCCAGCACAGCCAGCTTGAAAAATATGCCAGGCACTTATGCACTGTGTCCAAAATGCTGATGGGAAGGAGAGAGAGAGGAAAATGGGACTGTGGCATAAACATGCCCCATAGGGGGATTTCCCTCTAAGGAGAGCATGCACCCTTATAGCAATAAAAATGGAAAAAAGGAACAATTTTTTAAATGTTTTGCTGGCCTTTTTAGTTACTTATTGTAACAAAGGTAAAATAATTGTGGGAGAGAAAGAAAGTCATGCAAAAAAAGTTTTAAATACTTGCTTCCTACCAAAATTAAGTAAATTTAAGCTATTAAAATATCTTCTACAGTTTAAACAAAGTTAAACTTTTAACTGTATATATTTGCTTTCTTAAAATAGGCACTCATTACTAATCACTCGCAATGCAAATGTTTTGTTAAATATAAGTGCATAATAAATCACTTGGTGTTCTTAAAGAAAAAAGAAAGAAAGGAAAGGCCACAGGAATGAAGATCTAATGTCAACCTCAACTAGAGATGATCTTCTTTGGAAAAGCTTCATAAATTTTATTTATACATTTTGATTATAGATTTCCTTTGATAGATAATTTTTTTAAAGTACATTAAATTCCAGTTTTGAAGAAAGTGAAGAAAGATTACAATCCATAAACAACCACCATTCTACAGAAAGAGTATCTGTAATGACCATGTACAGCAGGGATAAAAGTACTATCCTTGAATTTATACAACCTGGATTTTATTCCTTCTTCTCTGGCATGAGTTAGCTGTGTGGTGTTGAACTTAACTCTCTTAGTCTAATTTATCTGTAAAATGGACACATTTTTTGCTTTAAACTACTCTAGCGAATTATGAATTAGCAGTCTGTGCATCTTCTGTCTCCTTACAGAAAATTTCACTTTGTGCTCTCTCTGGATTAATACCCTACAGGCAAGAGCTGCATAAACTCAATGACCAACTGAGAATCACTGTGTAAATCAATCCCAGTCCTTTTGAAATTATACTCCCAAAATGTTTTTAACTACCAGGCACCAAGATTTACTTTAAATGATAAAAAGCACCAAGTCTTCAAATAACCATCCTTCTAAACTTGCATTTGGGAAGGTGAGAAAGGTCTGTCACTAGGTGTTTTATATCCTTGAGGTTCCAGATTCCTCAGAACTCTAAAAGAAATTTGGTAAACCAGAATAAAATGTAATGTATCTCCCTCACATTTTAAAGGAGTTATGTCCAGATGTTATGTCAGTTATGTCCATGTAGACAGAAGGGTGTGTTGCTATTTTTAGGTAACTACTTGGTTTTAATTATACTTTACAATTGGAATCCCAAATTCCATCTAAGTTCATGGGGTGGGAGGACCTAAGATCTGTAATCATACCCCACAGGTTATATGGGCACCACCAGAATTCCATAAACAAAAGCAAATGATGACAATACTCACAGATGGCACAGCAGCAGGGGTACAGA
Source organism: Tupaia belangeri chinensis (assembly GCF_000334495.1). NCBI lineage: Eukaryota > Metazoa > Chordata > Mammalia > Scandentia > Tupaiidae > Tupaia > Tupaia belangeri. The sequence continues at coordinate 3,848,749 of NW_006159840.1, read as the reverse complement.
GGATTTTCTCATACTATGAAAAAGTTGAGAGTATTGTAAACCATAATGAATATTCTAAACCTACACACACGCCCCTCTAAAAAAAGTTCGTGAAAAGTGCCTATTACGGAGGGAAAAAAAAGAAAAAAAGCTGGATCTCAAAATATTTTGCTCATACTTCCATTTTCAACAAACTTTTTGAAGTCCTCTTGTACAATATTCCAAAATGTTCTTCACAGCAAATAGCAAGACTGAACTAAAAAGGAAATAAAACTTCAGCAAAAAATTACCATGTGCCATCAGATGCCAAAGTAATTGGTATCAAAACATTATTTCATTAGGTTGTCAGGAAAGTCATGACAGATTTTTCTGTTTCTCTATGCAAAAATGTGTCATGACTTTCCCAACATCCTGATAATATAGTAAGCAACAGGATCCCCTTTAATTAAACCACAGTTGGTTTACTTTACAAAGTACTATTATACATTAAAAACTCTTAAGTAATGTTATGCTACTGATAAAATGCTACTAGCAGAACTATTTGTACTGTCTTTACAAGTTTAAAGTGTACGTTCTACTATCATAAAACAACATTCTTGGAAAGTAATCTGAGGACAAATTTTTAAGATGAGAATACAACACTCTTTGAGACTGTGAAAGCTTATTTATTAAAACGGAAACAAAACTGTATAATTTAAAAACAGAAATTACTCAAAACAATCCAACAAAAACCCTGGTAAAAAAAAGGGCATTCCAGAATAACTCTCTATCCTGAACTCCCAACAACTACCTCCCATCTGCCTCTTCCACATGTCTACCAGACACATTCAAAATCAAACTCCAACTCTTCTCCAAAGTATGTTGTTCCTGACCTCAGAAACTGGCAAGTCCATTCTTAAACTTCTTAATCCACCACTAGCAAATATTGTGTACTCAACATCTAGAATGTATCCTGAATTTTGCTTCCTCTCACCACTTCAACCCCTATCACCCCAGTTATAGTCAAGAACATTTTAAGTCCAGGCAAGATGTCACTCCTCTGGATCCAACTCCAATGCACCCATTCTCAAGCTTGATTTCTCTCTGGCAAATGCAATGGCAATAAAAACTAATCATAAAAAACAGTTGGTATTTTTTGCATTTTTGTAAATCTTCGTAATGTCTTTAAAAGAGACAGCTAGTTCCTCCTACCTTCTGACTACTTGGTGTCAAAATATCACAGAGCACATGAACTCCAGAAAAATTCCAATGTACACTCAAGTGAGAATGATAGGAAAAAAGCAAGTAACACCTTGTTATAATCACAAAGATAGTTTAAACTTCACAGATCCACTATAAAAAGATGCTCAGAATCACTTTTGAGAACTACTGCTCTAAGGATTTCCCACCTCAGGGGTGTAAAGCCCAGATCCTCACAAAGATCTGATAAGGGCCAACAAACAACCAGACGGGTTCTTTTAATACTCACCCCTCGTTCCTTTCTAAATATTTTTCTTTCTTTTGGAAGGATTTTGCTATAGGGTGCCTGTGCTTGCCAGAAAGACAGACAGAAAGCGAGAAATCACCCCCCGGGGGAGATTGCCCCGCTGCAATCCCTTCTCCTCCATTCTCCTCTCGGGATCTTGGACACGCACGCACGCACGCAAACGTGCCCGGTGTGAGTTTAAGCCACCGGGTCCAGAACTCGAACTGTAGTCGACTATGTGGGAGTCCAGAGACATAGCCATACACTAACTGCTGGTCCCATCCCCTCTTTCCTTTCTGACCTCTACTTCTCTCCTAACCCATCTAAAGAGTCAGCCAGGAGCCAGCAGATAGTATGCTGGCTTAAGACACTGGACTCACAATGGTCGACCACAGTTCAAGCCCCCAGCAGGCAGCTTGAAAATCACACTGAGTGCGAGTGTTGTGTGTACCCAAAATCCAGAGAGGAAAGTGAGGAAGAAGGGACTGTGTCATGTCCATCCCCTCCAGCAGATGATTTCTCACTTTCCCTCTCTCTCCGTCTCCCTCCTGTGAGCAGATGTGCCGCTACAGCAAAAATCTTAATAAAAATGTAAGAAAAAAAAAAAAAGTCAGCTAAAGTATTATGGTTTTGTTTGGTGGCTACAAAAGAAAAAACAATGTATGGGAAAACTATATTGTAGACACTTAAACTCTCAGTTTAATTACTACGAAAGAAAGGAGAATAAACATGGGAAAAACACAAATACATAACTTACTACTCTGAAGGCAATTATGATGATTGATCTAATACATGAAAAAAAAACCTTTAAAAAAATGCTTCTGTCCACCTCAAGAATGTCTCTCAAACTTCAGTTTCTGACTCAATCCCATCTTTGTATCAGAGTGATATTTTAAGGTAATGCTTATGACTATGCTGGGAAGTAGTTATGTTTTTTGGTCCAAGGTATTTTTTTTTAATTTATTCAGAAGCTTGGGAAGTCAATGAACAGTTCTGTATTTTACAGTAGTCATACCAAGGTTTAGGCATACGAGTTATTATTTAAATTAAGTATTTGTTCCCTGAAACAAGTACATATATTTCTTAATAGGAAATTCATAATGAAAATAATTTCAAAGAACAAAGACTTGTCTTCACCAAGGCCTGCCTTTAGAGACAAGTGGAAAACCATCAATATGAACAGAAATCTTTTAAAAAGATTTATCAAGCCAGCCCATACCTAGTGGTTAAGGGAGCCAAATCTCACATAGTTAACCACAGTTCCATTCCCAACCCCATTCCTGGCCCCAGAAGTTTAAAAAAAAATGCTAGTGTGTGCATGCCTGCCCCAAATCCCAACAGGATGAAGAAATGGAGAAGGAATTACAACATGATCATGCTCCACTGGAGGGTGCTTTACTCCTCTCCTTTTTTCCCTCTCTCATACACGCACCCTCTCTCAATTGAAAAAAAGACAAAAGTGATTTCTGGTCAGCCCCACAGCGTAGTAATTATGCCCTCAACGTAGGATGCTGGAACCTACGTGACCAACCACAGTTCAAGTTCGGATTCAAGTGACTGATAGGATGAAAAAAGGAAAAAAAAAAGAGACTGGTGTGACTATGCTCCACTGAGGGGTGCTTTCTCTCCCCCGACCACTCTCCCAGACCATTAAAATAAATTATATTTATAATTTTACATATTATTTAGGGGCTAAGAGATAGCATAGTGGTTACATTACTGGACTCCCACATGGCTGGCTGTGGTTCAAGTCACAGACCAAGTGGCTTGAAAACCACACAGATGCATGTGTATGCGTGCCCAAGATGCCAAGAGGAGAATGGAGGAAAGATTTCTGCAAAGCCATCTCCTAGGAGGTGATTTCTCACTTTCCCTCTCACTGTCTCTTCTGTTACAGTGCCTGTCTCTGTCTGTCTGTGTCTGTCTGTCTCTCTCTCTCTCCTCTCTCTCTCTCTCTCTCTCTCTCTCTGTGTGTCTCGTAAGAACACATGCTCTAAGGCAAAAACTTCTATTGAAGAGAGAGGGAGGTGTATTTCACACAATACTCCATCACAACTGATCTAATTGTGATTTAAAACCAAACACTCCTAGGAAGAGGAAGTACAGCAAGGGCTACCATCTTCAGGTGGATAATTTCACAAGCAACAAAGGCTAATTACATCTTTATAAATTCCCAGTTCACTTTTTCCAAAGCAGGGAAATGGTAGAGGCAGTACAATCTCTAAAAACCAGCCAAATTCACAGGGGCCTGAGACATTAATAGTAACTATTACTGAGGAACATCAGCGTATCAAAATGTATGCCAAGTGAACCCACTTTAAGATCAGTACTAAATGGAGTAAATACTGAAAAGAATTTAATATACTTCCTCCATTCTGAATATGTTGTGCTGTCCTTTCTCTTGTGAAAAGAATGACACTTCCTTATCACGATTTGCAAAAAGACTTTTCTTAGAGCTGTAATCATAATAGCTAGAGGCAATTTAATATAATGTAATACATATAGAGGAAGACAACAGCAGAGAGGAGAAAAACCCTCTAAGTACCTGCCCAGAACTAAGCTAGCAGTTCACAAGGTAGGTAAAATTTTACTTATTTTTTTTTTT
>NW_006159840.1:3844203-3844668 GCF_000334495.1 Tupaia belangeri chinensis | reverse complement strand
CAGACAGAGAGAGACATAGAGAAAGAAAGCGAGAAATCACCCCCCAGGGGGAATGGTCATGGCGCAATCCCTTCTCCTCCATTCTCCTCTTGGGATCTTGGGCACGCATGCACACGTGCCCAGCGTTGAGTTCTAAGCCACCAGGTCCAGGACACGAACCGTGGTTGACTGCGTGGGAGTCCAGCAACATAGCCATTACGCTAACTGCTGGTTCCCAAATTTTATTTTTAAAAGTTATAATAAAACAGCTGACAGAGACCAGCAGAAGGCTTAACGGTTGTGTCGCTAGACTTTCATGTAGTCGAATGCAGTTTGAGTCTCGGACCCAGCGACTTAAAGCTCATTCTGGGTGTATATGCGTATATGCGTGTGTGTGCTCAAAATCCTGAGAGAAGATGGAGGAAAAGGAATTGTGGCGTGGCCATCTTCGGGGGGGGGGGGGGTTTTCACACTTTTTGTCCCTCT
>NW_006159840.1:3820913-3843919 GCF_000334495.1 Tupaia belangeri chinensis | reverse complement strand
AAAATAAAATTTGGGAACCAGCAGTTAGCGTAATGGCTATGTTGCTGGACTCCCACGCAGTCAACCACGGCTCGTGTCCTGGACCTGGTGGCTTAGAACTCAACGCTGGGCACGTGTGCATGCGTGCCCAAAATCCCAAGAAGAGAATGGAGGGAGAAAGGACTGCGGCGTGGCCATCCCCCCCGGGGGGTGATTTCTTGCTTTCTGTCTCTGTCTCTCTGGCAAACACACATGCCCTATAGCAAAAACCTTTACAAAAAGAAAAGGAAAAAAATATACATATATACATAATATAAGTATACACACATATATCCAAAACAACAGTAATATGAGTCTCAATATCTTAATTACGAATGATAACTATAATGTAAAATTATATCTTTTGGAAATACTGTAGTCTAATGGTTATGAAAGACAGTATCTGATCTAATATTTGTTATGGCTATCTGAAATCTAAAACTAGTCTTTTTCCCACCAGCTACATGAGTAAAACACTCAGAAAAGGTGACTACTAAATGCTATTTGCAAATGACTTTTCACATGCAAAATCATCCTAAGAAAATGAAGGTAGAATATAAAAAAGCACATGTTATCTTTTCTAACTCATTTTTACTAAGCTCCTCTTCTATATAATCCAGAAAATTAACAAACTATTCAAATACAAACCCCACAGTATACTCGGATTATTAAAAATGACCCTCAATACCTGAGAGTGAATGGTCTCTATAGTACTTTTTCCTACAACATAACCTCTTAAAATGTTAGACTTTTGTTCCAGGATTGGACTTTATTTTATCTAATCGCTCCTGGAGTTCTAAGGTTGATGCAAGCTCAAAAGATTATTTTCAGGGGAGGAGGCTTGATGGGAGACATCCTGGCTTATAATACACATTTGCATAATTTTATAACATGCAGCTGCATCACTGTCATTGTATTTACATAACTGTACCTCAAAACCTTAAAGTAGTTATTTAAATGAAAACAAAGAGAAGGGACCAGCAGTTGGTGCAATGGCTATGTCGCTCGACTACCATGTAGTCGACCGCGGTTTGAGTCCCGGACCCAGTGGATTAAACTCACGCTGGGCACATGTGCATGCATGGCCAAGATCCTGAGAGGAGAATGGAGGAGAAGGGATTGTGGCATGGCCATTCCCCCTGGGGGGTGATTTCTTGCTTTCTGTCTCTATGTCTCTTTCTGTCTTTCCAGCGAGCACACACACCCTATAGCAAAATCCTCTATAAAAAAAAAATTTAAAGAGAGAGAGAGAATAGAAAAGAATCTTTTATTCTAGCCATTTGAAACTATTTTTCTGTGATAATCCACCTCACTTTTCAAAGCCCTGAGAATTCTATTATCTTGTGCTAGTTTAGTGATATGACTGTTCAAACACATGATTCTAAAATCCTTTCACATCATCTCAAAATCTCAGATGTTTCAGACTCTGGCATAAAAACCCTGAAATATATTGTGGCTACAATAATTAGCTGTGCTTGGGATATGGATTTAAGTATATCACAAGAAAACCCCTTTAAAAAGTAAACCACAAGGCCAGTTCATGGCCTGGTGGTCAAGAGAAATAGATCCCACCATAGCCAACACTGCAGTTCAAGTATGGAACAGATGCCTTGAGAAACAAGCCAATCAAGTATGCATGTGTACCCAAAATCCCAACAGAGGAGAAGATGGAGGAGAAGGGACTGTGCAAGGACATTCCTCATAAGAAGTGCTTTCTCACTTTCCATTCCTCTCTCTCTCTCCAGCAAATTAATGTGTCCTCTGGCAGAATTATTTTTAAAAAGCAAACCACTACCTTTGTCTATGGGAACTTAATTTAGTATCAGCTTATAAACAATTAATTATACTAAGCCAATTTTATTTTAACACTCAATAGACTAGAGTTACAGCCTGTTACAATAATATATATATGTGTGTGTGTGTGTGTGTGTGTGTGTGTGTGTGTGTACAGAGAGAGAGAGAAAGAGAGAGAAAGATTTTTCCCACAGGGCACATGCATGTACTAGCCAGAAAGAGAGAGAGAGGGAGAAAATGAGAAATCACCACCCAGGGGGATGGCCACACCACAGTCCCTTCTCATTCATTCTCCTCTCAGGATTTGAAGCATACACACAGACTTCCCTGGCGTGTTTTTTAGGCCAACATGTCCGAGACTCAAACCATGAAGTCGGCCATGGGGATCCAGCACCCTCAGCCACCTCATGAACCAAGAAAAAATAATTTTAATGTAAATCCTATCTACATAATATTCATATCATTATAATTATATAAGTTACATACATACTACAAATTTTGTGTACATATATACACGTATATATACAAACACTCCCTCTTATTCTAGTTCCATCTTATATACATAAAATCTCAGTTTTCATCTAAAAGTGACAATAAAGCTGTCTACATTTTGATTTTCTAGTTTGGGAACACTAATGCTAAAATAATTATACTGTATTTGTCTCACATAAACTTAGCATATAGGATATTAATCTATAGGCACTCTCTGAATTCTAAACACAGCTTACCTTAAGCCAAATAAGTCAAATGACCAAGCATCTATATCACTGATAGGGCGATAATGAAATTGATTTATTTTCAACTATACTCTCCATGCAAATTTCAGAAATGGCTAAACATTCAAATGTATCTGCAACACATTACATGTTAAACTTTCTTCTCATATGAATATAATATAATCAATCCTAGCACTTAAAATAATTTAGATGAAATAAAGTATTTTCAAAGACAGAAGTACAATTACTGATTATCTTAACAAAAAAAAGAAATGCTCCTATTTTCTTCTTAGTTTTCATACCTTCAGTCTCATATCCACAATCTTAATAAAGGTTTCTTGAATACAGAGAATGTGTATACATTTTTCTTTCTATTCTTGCTTCCCCAATTATCAAACACTGAGTTCCCACATTTGCTTCAAAACTAAACATTTCTATAATTCTATACATAGGGAACAGAAATTTACCACAGCTGTATGCTTGAGATTTTAATATACCATGCTGTCCAGAAAATAGTCAAAGAGAACAGGATTACGCATCTAAGCAAAATCTAATAATCTACAACTTATCTCTTATTTCTCTTTACAACTTACCTTCAGCAAGCATAACTTTACATTAGTATTTTACATTTTAATCAACTATGGTCCTTAGATAGGTTTCACTGTCCAATAGTCACACATAATCCTCTGACCTTGGACATAGCTACCTGTTAAGAAACACATACATCATGGGGCAAATTTATCCAAAAACACATTCTGCAACGCACACAAAGTCCAGAATTCTCAGAGTAGAAGTTCCCCATTCAGTGTTAATTTTTTTTTTTGAGGTTTTTGCTATAGGACACATGGGCTCTCCAGAAAGTCAGAGAGAGACAGAGAGACAGAAAGCGAGAACTCACCCCTCAGGGGGAATGGCACACATGCACACCCGGTGTGAATTTAAGTCACTGGGTCTGGAACTCGAACTGCGGTCAACTACATCAGCGACATGCCCATTATACCAACTGCTGGTCCCCGGTGTTAAATTTTATAATATAAACTGTGTAAATATAACATGAAATAGTATTCTAAGACTGAAGAGTTTATCAGAGAGATATTCTACCAATCGAGTGTCTTTTATAAATCCAGAATATTTGGCATCCTTTACCGTTTATCTCACTGGAAGGAATATGAAATACACATAAGACTAGAAATGTAATAAATTGATTTTGATTCATTAGGCATATCATGTGCTGAAATAAAAATATTGCAGTATTTTAGATATTTAATAAGATGTAAAACGTATGTGCCAAAGGCTTTATGTATAGAAAGCTTAAACAACTTTAACCCGACCATCTCTAGCTCTTAAATAGAACACTCAAGTGTCATTCATCTGAGCTAAGCAGGCCAAGCAAAGTATCCTATGATTCCTACGTTCTCCTCAATGTCGAAATGGGTGGATAAATTTAAAGCCTGTTCTCTCAAAAGTTGCTTTATAGGCAATTTTCTCCCAGTATCAAGGTCTGCAATTTCCATTTGGCTGCCAGTTTGCGATTAAATTCATCACCTTTATTATAAAAATGTGCTTTACTCCATGGCCTGCTGCACAAGAACTATAAGAAAAACATTTTTCACTGCTAACGGCAAAATCATTCTAAGGCAACTACCACATCCACTCAGACATTAGCTTCTTCAACCTGATGTAGTAGCCTATCACTCACAGAGAAAACCTGTAACAACTGTGTAACCTACAGAAACTAGATTCTATAAAAACGTCATGCTTTAACTTCCAGTTTTTTAAACTTCTATCTTTAGATCTAGTGTTACCGTAAATAAATTAGTCACAAGATGAAAAATCAAGACAGAATACATCTAAATTGCAACAACAAAACAATCATTAAGTATCAAACAATTAAATATCCATTTTTTTCATTGTTTTATACTTTAACTTTCACCATCTGGGCAAATAGCCCATAGCGAAAAATATATATGGCTAATGTTACACTTCTATCTGACTTTTTACCTTTTTAACAGGTCATCAAAAAGAAAAAAAAGTCAGAAAAATTAAATTTTCCTAGGGTCATCCCTATACTTAGTAGTTAAAGAGAGCCAGATCCCAACATAACTGATCAGTTTTAATCGGGGCACCAGAGGCTTCAGAAACATACCGGTTTGACGTGGGTGCATTCCACAGATCCTGACAGGATGGAGACATGGAAAAGGGACTGACTGCAGCATGACTGCCCTGTGAGGGAGTGCTCCCTCCCTTTCTCTCTGCAAGCACAGGTACCCCTCTGGCAATGAAAAAAATCTTTATTTCCCAAATAATGATATTGAAGTCAATCACCATCTATATTCAGAAATATTATTATTCATTTGTGAGATTTAATTTTTATTAAAGACTATCTACATAATTAAAATTTACTTTAACAAACTTGGCTAGTAAGACAAAAATTCAGAAATCTTGTATTTTAGAGTAAACTTGAGTACTACTACTCACTTTAGTATTTACAGAGGTAAATACCAAAGAACTAAATTTTATAGTAAGTTAAACCTATAATAAGAGGGATGATTAGAAAGATATACATACAGCTACATGAACCAAGAGGAAATTTTTATTTTCCTGCTAGGGAATGATGAGGTAGGTCTCAGCCACCTTGAGCTGGACATGCCTCAATTTCAGCAGTAAAAGTATTGCAGTTTCTTATTTCCATTTTTTCCCCCATACCACTACATGGCTCCTTGAGGATCAAAGACTAATTTCAATTCATCTTTGTATCTCCAGTACCCAATGAAGTTCTGGATTTAAAGAATTAAAAGAGAGTGTACCAAAAAAAAATTAAAACAGGAGTCAATGTCAGTTTTACTAAAGATACATACACAGTCACAACCCACTGAACTAAGTCACTATTACTAAGCACAGAGGTTTTTTTAGATGAAATAAAATGAAAATACTACATTGCATCATAGGTAGTACAAATATTTGATGAACTTTCATTTTTGTAGTTTAGTGATGTATATGTCTATGTATATATTTTAGCTCATAACAAAATAATCCTATATCTAGGTAGAAATTTAAAATTTTAAGACATGTGCTACCTTTTCTGGTTCACACACTATCAGGATATATGCACTTGTTGTATTAGAACAGTAACATTACAATCAAAGAGACCCTCCAGTCACAAAATCAAAGACTTGCTCTTGAAAATCCTCATAATTACCACCACTTACTCTTATTGTTCACTCCTTCTAGGCTACAAGCCAGATCTGTCGATAAATATACATAAAGTAACCAATAATTTAATATTCAAAGTTGGTCAACTTGAGACTCACCTGGGTTCACCACATAAAAAGAGGGCAATGTTACTCTACTATGACATTCAGCTAACATATATATCAATAAAAGAACCCAACAAATATCAGCAGTTTCATTTGAATAAAAATGAAATGTGAGAAATAAGTTTCCCATATCCTTTAGACCATGTAAAATAAATCATTTTCAAATAACCTAAAAATAGACCTAGGGTTTTCTAACTCAAATCTTAATTTATTTATCTCTGTACTCACTTTCTTTATCGCATTTCTTTTATTCAAGATTTATGAAAGAACAACTTAATGTGTTTTTAGGCCTCTTTCCTCAATTAATTTAGAAAAATTTAGATAAGCCTATCCTAGGCTATAAATCTATATACTGTGTGCAGAACGTCAACACAAACCTACCTAAATATTAGCCTAGCACTAGTAGAACTTTTCCACTCTCCTTTTTGCCAAAAGGCACATGTATTCACCAGAGATAGACAGGGAGAGGTATGGAGAGACAATGCCCCGCCCCCAACACACACACACACACACACACACACACACACACACCAGCCCATAGGGCACAGTCACACCAAAATCCCTTCTTGTCATTTCTCTATCCCATCAGGATTTGGGACACACACGTGCACTCGCACAAAGTCAGGCATGGCTTTCAAGGATCCGGACCTGGATTCAAGCCACGGTCAGCCACATGATCAATCCACACATACGGTATAACCACTGAGCCACAGAACTGACCCTCTTTATCTTAGAATTTTATCACATTATTTTATATAAAATTATCTACATCTATGAGGAAAGTAGAGAAAATAAACAGCCTACTCTAACAAAACATTTCAAGTTATTTATATTGTATGGAACATGGACAGTGAAAACCACTTTACAAAAATACACTGAACTGTTCCCAGACCTAAATTCATCCTGCTCAAAAATGCCAATGAAAACTACTACGAACCTACAGGAGCCTTTTATCTTTGGTGCAACATCAGTTTAATAATATGTGTATTAGATGTTTAATTTTATTCTTATTTAGAGGAAAAGTTAAAAATACCCTGATTCATTCCAACCAATGAAATAAAATTAATAATTAAGTCTGTTCACATTAGAAGTTAGCCACACTTCACAAATTATCAGTCTATGACGGAATTCTCATTAGAGGATCAAGCCCAATGGCACCCTGATTTGCTAATAACATAACAGATATATTATCTGATCATCAAGAGCCAGATGATCTACCATTCCTGAAAATAGCAATTTAAAACCTGTAAAATTTCCTCATACCCTTTGAAACTGAAGTTCTTTTACATATATAATAAAGAAGACAACTGTGATTGATTCTAAGATCCATTCAGCTTTAAAATCTCTGATTTACAGGGGTTTTTTATATAGAAATCCTTTGGGCCTTCTAAATTAAATACTACTCTATCATCTACCTTTTAACTTCTTTTAAAGCTGCTGTGAACTAAAAAGGTCATCAAACTTATGTATTATCGTATGACTATATAACTACCGAAACAGAGGAAAAATCTGCTGGTCCCATGCATCATCTGCTGGTCCCATGCATCACTGTATCTTAATGTTTAAATGATCAAAACAAAGACAAGTGTTTTTCTTTTCAAAATTTAGTAATTCCTCTTTACCTCACAATTCAGTAATACTCAATTTTAAAAGTTTTAAGACCGAAACCAAGCATATATTAGAAAATGAGCACAATTCTCTGACTACATCTATTTTAAACCAAGTTTCAATTTGATGTATAAGTTGTCAGGATTCTATGTTAATTTTCTTGTATTTAGAGGTTTAAAAAAAAAAAAAGGCATGGCAAATTTTATTTAAAGTATGTTTTAAAAATTATTTTATTTAATTTAATTTGTTTGTTTATTTACTTATTTTCATTTGAACAGAGAGGGTCAGAGTGAGTGAAAGTGAGAAAGCAAGACACTAGGTCCAGGACTCAAACCGCGGTCAGCCATGTGGGAGTCCAGTGCTCTTAAACACCATGCCACGTGCTGGCCCTGGCAAATTTTATTTAAATAAAAAGTACAATTGAATTAAATAATATGTTACTGAAACCATGTGACTGAAATTGTTAGTTAGTTAAAGCCAGAAAAGATACTTTTTCTTGCTTCCTTTCAGCTAAAACTTGAAGCCCAAGGCAAGTGAAATTTAATTTTTTCAAAGGGTAATTTCATCTGACTTTAACCAACATTCCCTTTCAAAAATAAAGTTCTCAAAACAATTATTTAAGCCTGCCTCCATTAATCCTCTAAAATTTCCCACAGTGTATTTCTCAGAACCTAGATCCAAGAAAAGGTATTTCTTTATCAAGTAATTTCAGAAAATGCCCAGTTAACCCAACTTAACCTTCTTTACTGCAGATCCTATATACTTAATACATCCACACCAGATTTAAGACTAACTCCAAATGGGGTATGCAAAACATCTTTGACCACTTCTGCTCTCAAACTGAGGGGACCAGGGTTCTATGAATACACTTTGCGAACACTTCTCTAAAGCCCTCAGTAAGGAGTTACATTAGCAGCTCTTCATTTTCTCCTTTCTAACCTATAACTGCAAACCTAAGAGAGTCAGTCAAGAAAAAATCTAACGACAAAGAGAAAGACTATATTGCAAGCATAGCAGTCTATCATATTCAGATGTAAAAGTATAAATCAGTGTCTACATAGGCTACAAATATAAAGACCTAAACTAAAAACAAAAATATAGAGATATATACAAGAGAGAGAAAAAGAAAAGCCTAAAATGAGTTTCCTGTAGCCAACAGGACAGAATCTGAACTCCAGGCATTTAAAGCTTTCTCAGAAAGGTAATTTCCTACTTCCTACAAAGAATGTTCCTCACATTCAAGGAGACTATGATGCCCAATGTCTAGAATACCTCTGCTTTACTTTTTTCTCCACTTGAAACTATCACCTTCCCTTCAAGAAACTACACAGTTGTTTCTCCTGAAACATTCCATAACCTCCCCTACAGCAACCTTTTCAGTACCATCTTTAGTCCTCCTTAGTATGCTTATACTACCTTCTGTCACATTTCCTTTCACACTATCTACCCAACTACTCAGACAACTTGAAGGCAAGGAATGTCATCCAAAACTCTGATGTGTCCCTCACAACATCCCACATATATATACACTATTGCCCTCAAATATTTATGGAATAAAATAAAATGTTTAGGTTGATTAAGGTAAATCAATAAAAACTAGTATGTAAAATATGCAACTCTAACATTATTCAACAATTACACGTTACACCATCATAATCACTTTCCACTGCAATACAGCATAAAATGTTAATTTCAGAACAAATCCATTGAAAAAGTTAAGAGTTTGGTATTCATGGAGCCCAGTTATTAGAAGCCTAATATTTAGAAACTTGAAGTTTTTTTTAAAAGTGAGTAATGAACTTCTGAAACTATTTCATGTAATCATTATACATACTTTCTGAAAGCAAAGTGGCATTTGCAATAGAGACTAGCTAAATAAACTATTAATCTTGAAAACATAAAATGTTACCATAAAAAGTATATAAAGAATATGAAATGGCAGAGGAAATGCTTATGATTTAACTTACTTTTTAAAAGAAAACACAAGTATAGTATTACAGCAGGACTATAATCTTGTTATATCCATAAAAAGAATGGGTAGGAAGTTAAGAGGAAATTCAGCAAAATGCTGAATGTTTCATTACTGAACTACGGGGGACTTTCACTTCTTAACTGATTCATTTTAGTATTTTCCCATGAGAAAATATTTATTATGATAAGAATAAATATATGTAGTTCTTTCAAATCACACTTTTTTAACTGCAGAAATGTCACCTATGCTCACCAGAGGGAGACAGGATGCGATGAGGGAGGTTTCAATTCATTCTCCTCCACTTCTCCATCCTGCTGGGGTTAGGGGCACTAATATACAACACCCAGTATGTTTTTCAAGCCATGGGCCAGAGTTCAAACCCCAAAAGGCCACATGTGATCCAGCTCTGTTAACCACTAGGCTATGGGACGGCCCCCTAACCACAACTTTTAATGATTATGAGAAGTACGAAATTCAAACTTGTAGTAAACCATCAAACAATTATAGAAAACTACCTTAAGAATGAATACTCAAACTAGCCATTTCCTTGAAAGATTTCCCTGAAAATTAATAATTCCCATTAAGTTTAAAAGGCAATGTGCTAAGATCTCTGTCCCACCAGATTGCCATTAAGGTTCAAAGGCAATGTGCTAAGATCTCTGTCCCACCACTATCTCCTCTCCCATGACTGAGGCGGCCACAAATCACACACCAATGATGAACTGAAAATGTTAGAATTGTTAACCTACATTTCATAATAATAAAAATGATAAAAATAACTGTCTAGGAGGAAAAAAAAAGTAAAATGCAAGTTATCAGTTGCATTTTACAAAGGTATCAGCCATCTCTTTCTCCCTGGCTCTCTAAAAACAAAGATATTCTTCTCTGAAGAGTGTCTAAAGTTCAATTTCAAGTGATTGAAGGCAAAAAGGTATAAGTTGAACATTTCTAATGTGAATATCCAAAATTCAAAATGCTCCAAAATGTAAAGTATTTTGAGCACCAACAGGAAAAATATCACAAGTGGAAAATTCCACACCTGACCTCCTATGAAAGGTCACGGTCAAAATGCTGCAGTACACAAGTACTGCATAAAATTACCTTCAAGCTAAGATGCACATGAAACATAAACAGTATGTTCAGACTTGGGTCTTGTCCTCAAAATCTCATTACATATATGCAAATATTTCAAAATTTTAAAAAATCCAAAATCCAGAACACTTGTGGATCCCAAGTTTTTTGGATAAGGTATACTTAACATTATTTTGCAAATGCCCTGACAATTTTTTTTTAAAGTTCAACATGACAGAAATAAAATATGTTAATTAGTAATGAAAACACATACTTCCAAGTATGTAAGAAGCTCACATGGGTAATATTTCTTCATCTACAAAGCATTATTTTAAAATAAAACACATACTATTTACTTAACTAAAGAAAAACTGACAAGGAATGTTATAAAGCTATAAACTACAATAATAAAGAGAGATAGCATTATCTTTTCATTGCAGATAATTTTTATTACTACGATAAAACTATGATCCCAAAATAACTTTCTCTTCGCATAACATATATTAGTAAACTATGACTTACATTAAAAACCTTAAGTCAATCACCTGGGTTGAAGACTTCAGAGTTGCAAAGATAATATACAAACAGGATTCACTATCCATATATGTACTTAATCCTCCACCAACACACACTACACACACCCTTCAAACAACAAAGCTGTCAAGAAACTATTTCAGAAAATTGCTATGATCAATCCAATATACTAAACCAATTATGTCTAATATAGTCAACATATCAACATAAGGTCTCTTTAAAAAACATCATTAAGGAAATAGCACAACTTGTTCATATACCGCCCAAATATTAAATAAAAAAAAAACTACTATTTATCATATTTCTGAGTAACACTTTCCTTAAAATTTAAAGGAAAAAATTCCTATTCTGGCAGAAGGGTTATTTCTCAACACATTTTAATCACTAAATGCTCTCTTTTGTGTACTAACATCCCCATCTGCTGGAACATAAGTTCCTAACTATCGAAAGTTACTAAGAAAAAAGGTCACAGCAGAAATTTTCCAACTACTTAAAAATACCACTCAACACTGAATTTCTACATAGCAGTTTTCTCTACCTCATAAGGGTTTAAAAGTTTAAAGAGCTCTGTGTATTCTTTTACCAGCATTATTCAGAAGAATTCACAACATTAAAATATTTTACCTGTTCTCTTCTTTTTCTACCCTTCAGGGTTAAGATACAAAGCACTAGGCTAAACAGAACAATCTTCTAATGAAGTTATCTTCCTGGGTCATACTGCCATAACACATACACAGACACACACCTACCCTACCTGATTTTAAAATATAAGCACATATATTTTCCTCTAATTTCTGCTGGGCATTGCAATAAAAGGTAATAGAAACAATCACAACAGAATATTGTGGTGATACATTCAACTATTTCACTGTGATACTTGAGTAATATTAATATTTTTGAAGGTATTTTCTTTATATTGTATGAAAAGCAAAAAAGTAATTATGTCACCATCAGGAACATTAGTTTGCTGTGCAGGCAAAATGATATAAAATTAACAGCATTGTTAAAATTACCATGAAAATAAACATGAACTAATGAATGTGAAAATCAACAATGCCAAAACTCTGAATGCATTCAGCACCCAAATTCAAGTCTGTAATGCCATGCCCACTGAAAAGAACTTGGGATAAACGGCAAATTCTAGCTGCAGAACTGGAAAGGTACAAGAGGAACTTGGAACATCACACTGACCCAGAAAGAAGGAAGATCCAAAAGACATGGGAGCTAGTTGAATTGTCACTGGCCAAAGTGTGACAATTTAAAAATAAAAAATAATTATTATTTAAAAATACTAAATCTATGAAATCCATGAGCCTATAATGATGATCATGAAAGACATGGAAAAAATTAACTAGTCAACATCCGAGACAGCTAGCAAACCAATACTTTACTTCGGGAACTAACTGATGATTAGTAAAAATAAGTCTTTCTAGAAGCCTTTCTGGCTTTCCCATTAAGAATTTATTTCAAAATAGCAACAGATTCCCTGTTGGTGTCATTCAAAGAATGTCAACTAATAATTGTAGAAAGAACAGTACAATTAGAAAATCTTCAAAGTTCTAATGAAATCAAGTCAGGCAAAGATAAACAACTAAAACCACAGTGTGAATTGTTGATGGGGCAATGGACAAAGCTTGAGTTTGTCTAACATATGGGCTCAAGACAAAAAAAAAAAAAAAAAACCAAACCCTAACTTTTCTTTCTGGAAGGATAACTCCAACAGCACTCTAGTCCATGTACCAAACTTGGCTTTACTAATGGTTGAGCCAGTTACTGTGCCTCCTGAGTGCTGCAATGCAACACAGAGTGCACCTGCCTATAATACTCCAGTCCTAAGTGTTACACCTGAACCTACTTCATCCTGTACATCTAAATTCCAACATATTAGATATAAAGGGTATAAAGGTACAAGTTCTGGACAAGGACATTAAACATGAGAAGTTTTATGACATTAAAAAATCATAAAAATATGAGCCAGCAGCTGGCATAGTGGTTAAGAAGCTGGAGTCTCGGGACCAGCAGTTAGTGTAATGGCTATGTCGCTGGACTCCCACGTAGTCGACCGCGGTTCGTATCCTGGACTCGGTGGCTTAAAACTCATGCCGGGTGCATGTGCATGCGTGCCCAAGATCCCAAGAGGAGAATGGAGGAGAAGGGATTGCGGTGTGGCCATCCCCCCTAGAGGGTGATTTCTGGCTTTCCGTCTGTCTGTCTCTGTCTGGCGAGCGAACACACCCTATGGCAAAAACCTCTCCAAAGAAAAGAAAAGAAAAAAGAAGCTGGAGTCTCACGTGGGCGACCACAGCTCAAGTCCCTATAACACAGCAGCTTGAAACTCATGCCAAGCACATGTGCATGCACGCCCAAAATCCCAAGAGAAGACTGGAAAAACAGGGATTGCAGTGTGGCCACCCCTCTTAGGGGGTGATTTCTCATTTCCTCTCTGTCTCTCCAGCGAGTGCACATGCCGTATGGCAAAAAGAGCTAATACTAGATTTTAAAAGACTTAAAAGTTCTAACAGATTTAAGGAATGGTACCAAGATCCTGGTTTGGACAGTCCAGCTCAAAGTAATATAAAGACTATTTTAGGAACCACTACAGAAATCTGAATATGGACTAGTTATTACACTATGTGTAGGATTAACCCATTTTATTCATGTAATATCACTATGTAGGAAAATCTTAAGTTTCAAAAAAGTATACAAATTTATAGGGGTAGAGTATCAAGATATCTCTAATTTACTTAAGATATAAATAAAATTAAGTAAAAAGTAAATAACATGGAAGATAGTTGTAGAAAAGTTCTCAGAAAGTCTTCACTATTGCTGGTAAACATACAGATTTAACAGTTCAGTGAGACTGAGACAAATTTTCTGGAATGCAAATGAATTCAACAATTCCTAATATCTTCCCAAACCAAGAGTTGCTCCAACTTAACCCACAAAGAACCACAAGATCAATTCTAAGCTGCAAAAAGTCAGGCTGACAGCCTAACAAATGAGCCCTACATGTTATCACTACCTCAGGAAGAATACACTAAGAATAGATTTTAAAAAACAAACAAACAAAAAACTTTGTGCATGTTCTTTCCAATTAAAACACATTTCTAAAGTTTCCACCTAAAATACAGAAAGCTCAAGATATAAAAAATCGTATTAAATACTGTTTTGAGGAAATTTAACTTTTTAAAAAATTTTCCTCATGGTAAACCATAGCTTAACTCTTCACACTATCCAATTTCCACTTCTATAAACCCATATATTCTATTCATTCTTGTTAATTTACCTACAAAAAATTATGACATCCTCCAAATAAGCCAAGCCTTCAATGTTTTCTTATAACTTTCAGAATAAAATTATTTATTCTAGCATAAAAGGCCCTCCACAGGGTCAGCAGGTGGCATGATGCTTAAGGCAATGGACATTTCCAAATGGCTGACCACAGTTTGAGTCCCGGATCTGGTGGCTTCCTTTCTCACTTTCCCTCTCTTTCTGTGTCGCGCTCTGGTCAAATTAAAATAAATGAATGAATAAATAAAATTAAGTAAATAATTCTTTTCTTAAAAAAAAAAAAAATGAGGCCCTCCACAATCTAGCTAACCTAATGTTCGCTCTCTGGCCTTAATTCCCACTACCTCCCACTACACGCATCTGCTATTCTAACTAACGGAATCTATAGACATGCCCTGGACAAGTATTGCAGTCCTGTTCATCAAACCGCCATCCTGAAACTGCTGCACCTTCCCTCCTGCTGGAACATCCTCTACCTTCCTGTGCACCTCACTATAGCGTATCAATGGTTAATATAAACGCAGGATCCACTTCTTAAAAACACTTTACTAAATATGTCAATTCAAAGTGACTTCTACTGAACTCCAAGAGCTCTAGTAGAGATTCCCAAGCCCATAAAAACTAGCTGATGGGCTGGCCCACAGTGCAGCAGTTAAGACCTATATATATAGTAAACTGGAGCCTACAGGGCCAACTGTGGTTTGAAAACTGGCCCAGGTGACTTGAAGACATGTCTGGCTCACGTACATGTGTGCCCAAAATCCTGAGGAGATTACTACCTTTTAATATATAAAACTCTTTTGCATATGATACTCATCAGTACCAGGGAATATGGGTTTGAGGATGCACAGAGTTG
The DNA here is from genome assembly GCF_000334495.1 of Tupaia belangeri chinensis. NCBI lineage: Eukaryota > Metazoa > Chordata > Mammalia > Scandentia > Tupaiidae > Tupaia > Tupaia belangeri. The sequence continues at coordinate 3,828,742 of NW_006159840.1, read as the reverse complement.
ACAATTCCACTTACAGATGAAGAACTGAGATTAAAAAAAGATTAGATACCTGTCCACAATCACCAAACTAATTAGCTAAATGAAGTCATGATTAACTCCCATTCCATAGGTAAAGAATTCTACCACTTCCCCAGTCTCATTTTCATCTTAATGATGTCTTACTCATGTGCAAGGACACAAGCAGAGTTAACACCTGTCACAATTAAGTATCATCGTGACAACAGCAGAAAATTAAATACAATTAATTTCAGGATTTATCTGTCCTAGATTTGAAATTGTTATGTTTTCTTAAAAAAAAATCCATCTACCTGGCATGTAGCAACAATTCTGAGAGATACAATTACTGTAACTTGGAAAACAAAAAACTATGCCTTATACTTCATACCTCTAAATATACTTGGAATGAGCAATCCTCCTCTAGGTGCTGGCATTAGGAATGAGATGTAGTGGTTGAGAGTAGCACCCACCGCCACTCAGTTCATGACACACACTCCCACCTGGCTGTCATGCTTCTGTTACCTACTGGGCTTTTGGATCACTGGGCTGCTTATCCATTCTAATCTAACACTGATATAAATACAGTATCCATTCCTGACTTGAGTCATTTAGCAGTGTTAGACATCTACATTAAATTTCCTGATCAGAAATGTTGTTTCCTCTAGAGTACTTACTAAAAATAACACTAACAATAACAGCATCATTATCAAATACACATTGGATTTATTCGTACATTATTAGAGAACTGAGGCTCTATCTTTTAGTTACAAAGAACTTTAAGTGAATGAATTGAAATGCTCTAAAAATACCTTCAGTTTTTGACTTCCAGCTTAACTAAGATATAGGGTTTGTTTAAGAAAAAAATTATAAAAGCAATACGGGACCAACAGGTGGCACTGAGGTTAAGGCAGCTAGATCCAACATGGCCAACTGTGTGGTTCAAGTCCTGGACCCAGTGGCTTAAAAAACGCACCAGGAGACCAGCAGATGGCATGGTGATTATGGTATTCTCTCTCTCTCTCTCTCTCTGGTCAAAATTTTTTAAATGAAATGAATGAATAAAATTAAATAAACAATTATTAAAACACACACACACACACACACACACACACACTAGACACCTATGTGTGTGTATGCCCAAAATACCAAGAAAAGAATGGAAGAAAACTGTGGCATAGCTATTCCCCCAGGGAGGTAATATCTATCTATCTATCTATCTATCTATCTATCTATCTATCTCTAACCTTATCCCTCTCTCTCTCTCTCTCTCCACCCTCCCTCCCTCCCCACAAGCACTCTATAGCAAGATTTATTCAAGCCCAATATATGACAACATTAGCAAAAAATTTAACTTCCTTTTTCTTCTTCATGTTCACAACTTAAAGCAACAGCTACATGCTTTTCAGCTTATGAAAACAGTGTGCCCCAACCCCCAGGTCCACTACAAAGTGACATAGCACAAAAAAAAAAAAAAAAAAAAAAAATCTTAAGGTAGAACTGAGTGTGTTACTCCAGCTTTGCTTTGGCCTTGCCTTGTAATGTGGAAACATCCCAAACTCTTTAGACCTCAGTCTCTCCATCTATGAAATGAAGCTACCCACTCAGGTCCCCTGCAGCTCTGAAATAATGATCTTCTAATATTACTTTGATTTCCCATACACTCAACCACATCCAAGAAGAAATGTTCCACATTTTTCTTTTTCTCTATACATCCCTTCAAATACTGTTTGTAATACAACTGAGACCTCATAAGTTACAACATTAAAAGCTTATCAAAAGTGGCTCAAATTAAAAAGTTGTTTGTTGTTTATGGTACATTTCCCTAGTTTAATTTTTCTCATAAATTTCATTATAACATTAGCTTAAAAGCCGAGGATCCACGGTTAGCCACTTAGATATGCTCAGCCACCAGTTACAAGGATCTGTCCTGCCCTGAAACCACAAACAAGGTGTTTAACTGTACTTAAAGACCTGCTACCTTCTAAATTCAGGGGCCAACCAGGTATCTCATATTTTGAAAATCTCCTTCATCTTAGAACTTCATCAGTCCCAGCAACAACACTCAAAAACATCTAAGCCAAACTCATATCCACTGCATGCTTCACCCCTTCAGACATACACTCCTGCACACACACACACAACAGCACACGTACACATCATTTCCTCAAATAGAGGCCACAACCTAGAACTGTATGGATTTAACAGCATTTTGATGTTTTTTCTGACCCTTCAATATCTTTGAAAAGGATCCAAGACAACTCAACCTGACAAGTTCTGCTTATCAAAATGTGATAGAAATTTTACAATATATTCATTCATTTCACCAGTCTCAAAATTTAGTTCAATAAAACAGAGATTAGAATCACTATATGAGGAAACATTATGAACATAAAATTCTGCCTATTTTGTTGGAGATGATAGGATTGCTGAATTTCCCAACTAATTTCTCCAATAAGAAATAAAAGAAATAGTGAAAACATTAAGTACAGTCATTTACTTGCTAGAGAAATTCTGGATAAGGCACTTACTTTCTACAACTTATTTTTTTTAAATTCATCACAGATTTTCAAACACTATTACTGCTAAAGCAGTGAAGGAAATTCCTTTTAGAAATAAAAGTTTCAATTTTCAACTTATCCATCTTCTAAGTCAATGCGCTATTTCAAATATCTTCAAGATGCACCTATGTTTTTAAAAACTGGCTGTGTTAATTGACACAAATAGCTGCCACATCAGCTTATACTCAGCTCTTTTCTAAACTAAAACCACTCAAATAATCTTTACTTATTCCAAACACACCACAGGAACACTTCTGAACAAGATATCTTTCCTACTTATCCTGCCTGGCATACAAGTACAAAACCTATATATATGTTGATTCTATTGATAATGCTGAGGGGGAAAGTTTACCTATATAATTAAATAAAAGTCAAACCTTTCAAAAGCTAAAATGAATGCTGATAGTTTTCCTCTGTTTATGAAATTATATGCTCTGGCGTAAAGACTGGCTAGAAACTGTCCTACATAAGTAAATAACTTTTTCTAATTCTCACTCACACCTATACCACTAAAGTAAAATTCAGAATGATCACTTTCAGTGAAAGTAGCACAAGTAACATAAAATAGCTGTTTTTTAAAAAAAATACATGTACCTTTTACTCGAGTGCCCAAAACTATCACCAGTAATTTTACTAATTATTTTGATTTCTTAAAGGTAACAGACAATGCTTACAATGTCACTTCTGTATTTTCCTTTAAAAAAATTTATGTATATATCCCATATTTTAGAGAACCTAGAATATAAGGTGTCAACATGTTTACTAGTAAATATCTGAGACTGCACATACGTCAGGCTTTGTGGTGGGCATCTCCATGGAATTAATTCTCTATTTTATTTTTAAGAGGTTTTTTGATGGTGTGAGTGTCCGCTGAAGAGACAGAGAAATAGAGACAGAAAGCAAGAAATCAACCCCCCCGGGGGTGGGGGGGGGGAGAGGATGGCCAAACTGCAATCCCTTCTCCTCCATTCTCCTCTTGGAATTTTGGGCATGCAGGCACAGGCACCAAGCTGAGTTTGAAGCCTCCAGGTCCAGGACTTGAACCTCAGAAGGCCATGTGGGAGTCCAGTAACATAACCATATGCCATCTGCCGGTCCCTCAAGGAACTAATTCTAACAGAGTAGACAGATATGAGGCAAATGGTAATGTTTCACTGTTAAATACAAAATTACGAAGAAAGTAGAACCTAACACAGAATGGGATTATACTTACAAATTTCTTAATACAGTCACACTAACATAAACTAGATTCACTATTAAAATTTTAATGCTATTTTTGTTTTGTTAAATGAAAATACAGCTGTAAAAATCTTACCTGGATATCAAATAACCTAGCATTTAAGGGCCCCAAAACTGAAATGCCAATTTTTAAAAAGGGTACAAGAATTACTATTCTCATTTAAAAAAAGAAAAAGGGTATTAAATTTAAAACTCACACTGAAGTACCTTAACGTCATGTTAAGTAGGGGTCAGAGAATATAATGAACTCCTATAAATCCTGTAACTAAAACAGGCCATAATTCTGATTATGACCTTTTGACAAGGACCCAATCATTAAGTCCCATCCCCTGGCCTTAAAATAGATCCCTGAAAATTTTCAGGACAGTTGACATGCCAATGACAGAAAGCTGCTCAGTGGGCTGGCTATCTTTTAAGTCAAATAAAACCCAACAACATCACAGCATTTTTCACCTCCAACAAAGAGCAAGTTTTGCTTACAAATGCACCAACAAACAAATAAATCATACCAGCTACACCAAATTTATCAATTAAATTAAAATGGAGTTCCAGGTTTATTACAAACTGCCCCTAAAATGACACTGGTATAATTGATCATTCCTTTAATAAGAAAACACAAAAATGCAGAAGAAAAACCTTTTATATCTGAGTATACTGGCCTCAAAAAAGGAACACGTGGATCTTGCTTCAATAAAGGCCAGGTAAAAATAAAGGGGTGGGGACGTGCTTATTACACTTATTTCGTCACAGGAAACTATTACCTTAAAAAGAAAACCAAAACCATTTGTTCTTACTGAAAACTGACAAATTTCAATCCACTGCGTGACAGTGACTAGTGAGGCTGTAACAACAGAAGTGTAATGTGCACAGAGCATCTAAACAAACTGTTTTGATATCCAAGTCACTTAAGAAAAAGTGTTCATATTAAATAGTAACTGTGACTAGCTGAAACACCTAGTTCCATTAACTCCATTATTTCCTTAGGATACAACTTTTACCATACAACACGTAAACTGAACAAAGTTGAAAAAAGGAAACACCTTCCACCTACAAAACAGTTAAGTTTCCCAAGTACAGAACAAACAGAAAACAAACTATAATACAAAGCAAAAGATCATTTCCATTATTGCCACATATAGCTGGTGACACCTCCTGGGTGAGGAGAAATCAAGCAGATAAAGGGAAGAACCAAAGACAAATACTATTGTAATGTCCTTCTTATTATAAGGAATTCAATGAGTTTGTGCACAAAAGCAAAATCTTGGTTCTAAAAAAGAGTAATTACTTTATCTCATGTAAAATGTCTGTCACGGATATTGATTACTGTCTACAGCAATTGGTTCTTCAGGGAAAAAAAAACTGAAAGTCTAAGAAACTTATATAGCAAAGGTCTTCTCAACATAAACAATCATATATCACATATCACTTTTAAACGAAAGCTTCTGTAGACAAGATTTCTCAAAAAAACTGAAAGTCCAAGAAACTTATATAGCAAAGGTCTTAACATAAACAATCATATATCACATATCACTTTTAAACGAAAGCTTCTGTAGACAAGATTTCTCAAAAAAAATAAATAAAAGTGTAAGGAAATTTAAAATTTGATATATTCAACAATGAATTAACATGGAAAAATGTCACTACTAATGTAAGTTTTAATTTAAAATATATTTGTTCTCATTTTATAGGAAAAGGGAAGCAGGTAGGGAAACTAAACTGAGACCAAAAAGAAAAATTTTACAAAAAAGAAAAAAAAAAAATCAGGAAAAAAAAGTATTTTTCAAGTCAGTAATGTAAAATCCAATCTAACATGTTTTCTCACTTTTACTGAGGCACACACTAATTTTTCTGATATCCACGATAAAAAGATTTAAACTGATGTCCTTAACAAACCACATTATACATTTATTTTCACATCAGCAACTTTAATCTCTTCTATACAAGGGAAGAAAAAAAAAACTCGAAAGGTGATTTTAAAATCCCTCCATTTTCCCCTATTTGGGATTTTTAAATCAAACTGACTTTACTCTTCACCTTCTCAATTCTAAATTGTAAAACTTCATTATAGAAACAGAACTGGCATTCAACTTCAGTTGTTGAAGTTTCATTTTCATGACAAAGAAGAATTAAAAAAAAAAAAAAACCTGTGTAGTAAACGCTCTTTCCCAGGATGATCTTGGGTTCAGCTTAAAATTTCTCTATGAAAAGAGGTTGGTTTAAAACCTCTTTTATCTTTAATCACCTCTACCTTCAGCATAAGCTTCTTTTAAGAAATTAACAACTGAAGTTGTCCTCCATATGATGGCCCAATCTGATGTACTCCCAACTTCTGAAGTAACAGCTACATAAGGTATTTGGGAGGAAAAATTGACCTCTCCCCAAACAAGAACAATAAAAAAAAATCATCCATAGTCAAGACACAGATTAAAGGTTAACTTAAAATGCTCATTATAAAGCATTTAAGTTTTACTCAACTAAACTAACCTAGCACATTCAATTCCCCAATTTTTAAAATCTTAAGTAAAAAATTTCAAACTGACAAGCAAATTATTTTAGTTATTTGGGTATTTAAAAAAGAAATTGTTAAAATGTTTCATTAAAAATATCTTACATGAAATTAACTCTAAGTACAATATCTTAACTTCATTAAAATAATCATTGAACAATTTATTATCTAAATTCAGAAGTAGTTTTTTTAGCCATGCATTATAGACAATAGAATATACAATTTCTAACCACATGCAGAAATCATGATTAATTTGTTTTGGACATGATTAATTTGTTTTGGACAATGACAAACCAGAGGAGTAAAGCATAACTTGGCAAATTTCACAATTAAATCATCCAGCTAGGAAAAAATGCGATGCACTTCAGAAACTAATGTTTTTCTGTCATGTGGCATGGTGGTAAAAGTACTGGAATCCTATCGGGCTGACCAAGGTTCAAGTCCTGGACCTGATGGCTTGCTTTCTCACTTCCCCTCTCTTGTCTGTCTTTCTCTCTCTCTCTCTCTCTCTCTAGTCAAATTAAAAATTAATACCATAAAATAATTCTTTTAAAAAAAGTTCATAATAAGGATAACAATTACAGGAAACCGCTTATTCCATACTAAGGAATAGTCCTTTTTCCTGCAAGTTTGTATTGATCTGATAAAAAACAAACTTCCCAGTCTCTATGCTGCCCATTTTAAACATACTAGCTACCACACAGAACCAACCTTTACAGTGAGGAGCTAAGACAGATTGTGATGTGAGACGGAGGAAGCCACATTAAAAGGGAAAGAAACAGTATTTAGAATATATTACCCAAAACTAGTGGTCTCCTACATTTAAAACTCAAGTGGTTATTAATTTAAACCAGAGAGAAATAAACCTTTGTTAGAAATGACATGATTGGCATTCCTATATTTGGAAGATTAAAAATTTAATAAAGTCCAATAGTTAGAAACTTTGTAACAGGGAACCAACTCTGGATTATTTAAAGATTTTAAATAAACATAAAAGCAGAAGCCTCTGAGAACTAATCAAAGAAACTCAAATTATTTAGTTTTATAAACTACGCATAAGGTTATAACCTCTAAAATTCAATTTTAACAATTAATATCATGTCCTATTTTAATGTCTCTAAGGAATGCCTTCTAAACCACACTTAAGAAAAAAACCTTCACCAGAAACAGTTACAAATACTACCACAACATAAACCTATCCAAAACATGCCAAAGGAAAAAAACTCATTATTTTTGAAAAGTGATAAAAGGTACACGAGTAATTTTAAAGAAAGTGTTTTCAGTGTTTGGAAACACACTATGGACACACAAAGACAGAGGAAATCACTTATACTGTAAACGCCAACTAAATTTAATACATGTCAGATTACTGAGTATGTCACACATTTTGTTCCAAACATTTCCATGGTTTAAAAAATATTAACTGGCGCCCCTTAGCGCTCACATTTGGAAATACTCATTTTAAGAGTTCCAGCGATTTTTTTTTTTTTTTTTTTTTTGACATTCCAGAAAGTTTTCTGCCTCCACAC
>NW_006159840.1:3819579-3820897 GCF_000334495.1 Tupaia belangeri chinensis | reverse complement strand
CCCCACTCTTTCAAAGGGCCAACACAAATAGGAAAAGCAAGAATCCCTTAAAGGGACAGGTCAAGTTTTCTCTGGAGCGACTTGAAATTAACAGATTTGTTGTTCTAACTGTAGAAAATGCCCATTTCAACCTAAATAACTACTGTTCCGTTTAACATACAGCGAGAAAGCAATAATACCCGTTTTCTACTTTTAAATCATTCCTATGACTTTCGGAGCAACAAAAGCTCCCTGGGATTCATCTTTAACCATCTTTTATCACAGAGACATTTCCGGTCTTTTGTTCTTTAGTGACATTCCAACGCCTTAAGCTTCAAACTCTCACATCCCAGCAATATTATTTAAAGTAGCCAAAATTGCTGTGAAAAATCTAAACTCCACTGTTCATCTCTACAAGTTTTTTGGCTTTCTTTGAATAATCTCTGGTGATACTTTCACCCAGAAAAGAAGAAACTCCTTGTCACTCGATTTTCAAAGCAGACTTTTGTGTCGGTCCTATTTTTTTTTCTCTAGGCGTCCTCAGAAACGTATGGCTACCCGAAATTAATACGCCGGGCCTCGCTACGAGAACTTAAGGAAACGCCAGAGTTAGCCAACATTAACCTTCTTGTCACGCCTCGCTCCCACAGCGCTCCACCAACGAAGCTTTGTGCAAACTTTTGTTCTATTCTCTTTTCTTCTCCTTAAACGTCTCGATTCTCAGTCCTACCAACTCCAGCGGCTGCGTCCCCGGGAGCAAACCCTCCACCCAAGTTCTTTCAAACTCGCGACTGCGTTCAGATCTGTCATCGCGGTATTTCGTACTCCACACCCTCCCCCCGAAAAGTGAAGTTAAACTCCCCAACAGTTCTCGCTTCCCCAAACAAAAGGACAGAAGTGCTTCTGCTGTCATTTTGTCCTCGCCTTCGGCTGCATCAGCATTACTTTCGGTCTGTTACGGGATTTCTTTCAATTAAGCCCCACAACGACTTCCACTGGAGTATTTTACCGGCTACACAAACTCCAAAGATACAGAAATGCCACCAAACCCTCCCGCGTGGGAAGCCCCCAAGTCCTCGCTCCGGAGCAGAGGAGGGCTCGGAGTCGCGAACCGCGGCTCGGGGAGGCCGGGGGCCAGCGGGCCGGGCGGGGACACGCGCGTCCTTTAGGCCGGCGCGCGGCCCGGGCCCTGCTGGGGAGGGGTCGGCGAGGACCCCCGGGCCCGGACACCCCCGCCCCGCTCTCGGAACCGTGGCATGGAAAACCACTGAAGGGCCGGGAGAGTCTCCCGCAGCCTTCCCCAGTTCAAAACTTGGGCGCCGGCGGCGCGGGGTCCCGG
>NW_006159840.1:3790582-3816936 GCF_000334495.1 Tupaia belangeri chinensis | reverse complement strand
AGCCGTCGGACCCTCCGCCGCGCCGTGCCCCGAGCACTGCTTAGTGCGGTCCCTGCTGCGGTGCCCTGGCTGGGCAGAGAGGCCGAGAGGAATTTGGGGTTCTCTGCGCCCGCCGCTGCCTCTGCTTCCTCTGCGGGACTGCACAGGGCGCCGGGCTCCCGCTGCCTCTCGCTGAAGGGACTGCGCGTGACGAACTCGCTTCGTCTCTTCAGCCCTCCTCGCCCTTCGCGATTTGCTAAGATGCTGGAGAGAAAACTCAGGATGCCCAGGGCAGGAAGCGACCGGGGGCCCGCGCGCATACACGCGTGCGCACCCACGGGCGGCGACGTGGGTGCGGGGTACCGGCACCGGGGCCCCGGCGGGCGGCGTGCCCTCGGGATGGGTGGAGGTGCTGTTGCAGCATTCCGTTATTCTGCACGCTGGTCTAGGGGCCTGCGAGGTGGAGTCCTAAGTGCGGGGGCGCGTGCATAGAGGGTGAGATGGCTTTGCTTCCCTGAGCACCCGAAGTAAGCAGTAAAACGAAGCCACAGTGTGAAATAAAGGCGTGCACATGGTTTGCAGAGCGAAAGTCACCGTTTATTTTTACATGCTGGAAAAAAGTAACGCAGCCGGCAAGAGGATTTTTCATAGGTTGTGATGGTTTGCAAATGTTTATGTTTGTTGGGAACATAATTTTCTGAACAGCATCAGTGAAGTCCTCTGTGATTCATAGAAGCTGTCAGTCACTAAGTCTGCATCTGTATTTTAATGTCAAATCCTTCAGTTAATGTAGACAGTTATTCCATATCAATTGACCGTTAGGAGAATTATATGTTGCTGAAATTTTGTTTATTATTTCTTACTGTGTTTTAACTGAACGTAAGTGGGTCTTTTAAATAAAATTTTGCTTTACACAAATTCTGAGGAACAGTTTTGAGTTATATTGAAGCTTCTTAAGGAGTTTTAAAAAAATCCTCTTGAGTAGCCAGTAGCATCTGGCCGTTTCATTTAAAGAACACAGGACTTTTTTCTTTTTTTTTTTTTTAATTAGGTTACTTTGATAGAGGAAATGAAATTGCCTTGGTGGACTAAGCTTTAAAAAAAAAAAAAAAGCATGTAACTCATCAAATACTTTAAATCGTCCAACGGCCATAACTGTTTTTACAACCGTAAGATATTCTCCCACTTAATTATCCAAGGATGAAGTGTATAAATGAAGGGAATAGTAATTTGATCAAAAAGCTGTTATCACAGGAACCAGCAGTTAGCGAAATGGCTATGTCGCTGGATTCCCACATAGTCAACCGCGGTTCGCGTCCCGGACCCGGTGACTTGGAACTCAGGCCAACTCAGGCCAGGCGCGTGTGCGTGCGTGCCCAAGATCCTGAGAGGAGAATGGAGGAGAAGGGATTGGGGCGTGACCATCGCCCCTGGGGAGTGATTTCTCGCTTTCTGTCTCTATGTCTCTCTCTGTCTGGCAAGTGCACGTACCCTATAGCAAAAACCTCTCAAAAAAAAAAAAAAAAGCTGTTATCACTATAAATGTGAAGTATGCTTCAATACCTAGAAAAAGTTTTAAAGATTTTGATGCAAAATTACTCCATAATTGGCTCTTTTATTAAGCTCCTAGGCCCTGTGCTAAATACACACACCATCAGTATAACTTTTTGGCTTGGGTCATATTCTTATCCCCGTTGTATGTAAGGAGAAAACCAAGGGCAAAGAGATTAAATAACTTACCTAAGACTAGAGAGAATGAGTCTGAGATTCGAATCCAATTATATTTATTATTCTAAAGTCTTATGTTCTTTACTTTTTTATTGACCTACCCAATAAATCCAGCTGAACTTCCTGATGTTATTCTACCCTTTGACCCTTAAAAATGAATTTATTTTTATAAGTATTATTTAACTTTATTATTTTTTAATTTGACCAGAGAGAGGGATAGTGAGAAAGCAAGCCACCAGCTTGGGGACTCAAACCATGGTCGGCCATGTAGGAGTCTAGTGTCTTTAACCACTACACCATCTGTCTGCCCCAAAACTGCAATTTCATAAGACTCAATTGCTTATTATAATCTCATTGAATCACATGAAAGAACAATGATAGGCAATATTCCTTTTCCATGTATTAAGTCCCTTATGGTTACAGCACTTGATAATGACTACCACATATAATCTTTTCAAATATATGTGGATGTTTTCACTTCTCTGCTCACAGTTCTTCAATGGTTTCCTCTCAGAAAAACATCCAGAGTTTACCAAAGCCTGTTGAGACCCCACATGATTGGGCCCCTGCACATCCAGACTCTGTCCTTTCTAGACCCTCAGCTACCTGGAATCCTCCTCAAACCTTAAACATTCTGTGCATGCTTTCCTACTCCAGGACGCTACATGTGTTCTTTGCTTGAAAAGCTGGTCCCACACTTTTCTCAGGTCTTACTAGAGAAGGTTTCCCTGCAAATGACACCTGAATTATTCTATTGCTTACTACCTGGGCAGTAGCATATAACTCTACCTGGATGTTACATCTGTGGGTCAGTTTGCCCTTTGCCGCTGCACTGGGAACTTCGTGAGAATGAAGACTGCATGTAGGCATTCAGTGGACATCTGTTCAGAACTACTAAGTCCTTGACACAAGCCAGGTACTCTGTAAAACCCTTACCCACATTGCTTCTTTTGATCCTTGCAGCGAACCTTTGAGGTAGGCTTGAATAGCCTTATTTTAGAGGTGAGATGGTTGATGCTTCTGAGTACTAAGTAGCTGGTGGAGAACTAGGTCCGTACAGAGTAATGTCTGACATTGGAGACCACTGACTAGTCACCAAGTGTCCACTGTGGCCCTCCCTCTTCTCTCTCATATGCCTGCCTCAAGCATTTTAGGCATGTATGACAGCAGTAATGACCCAACGTACGACAGATGCAATAAGCATCACAAAAACTTAGACTGTATGACCTACCTTCAAGAAGCTTCATTTTTTTTAATTCATGTAGAAAGACTCTGTAAGTACATTATGACAAAAATATTATCTTAGTACAATAAAAATAAGTTACAACATACGTGGACTCTATGTGTGGAATGAGCTCCCAGTTGAAGATCCTTATAATAGCTATTTTTCCATGTGACCAATTGTCATCTAAAATGTTGACATTAAAAATGATTACACATTCTATCATCAATAATTAGCCACAAGTGGGAATATATTTTCTGTTCTCTTAAATTTGATTGACTCTGTGCTTATTGCTACTCTTGACATTTAAAGTAGAAAATTACAGTATTCCAAGCATTTCTTTCTTCATCACCATGGAGTTTTTGCAGGAACTATTGATAAAATATCCTTTTGACATAAGATTCAGTATTTGATGACTTTTTGTCTCAATGTCCTTTTTGAAAACCTTAATCTTCAAATTTTCGTAAAAAGGAATAGAGCATTCTGTTTTTAAATTGTGCGCTGGTTTCTCAGCTTCTATTTAAAAGATTGAAAATGACACATTGTAAGTGTGAATATCTTAATCAAATATTAATTAATCAAATGTTATATGTAAATGCATATCATTAACCCTAAGGCACTTACAGACTAAGCTAGGAGTTACTAGCACGAACATTTAAAAAGTTAACTAATAACTGCCAAAGAGGGGCTAAAGACAAGTACTAGGAGAATATCCGTGAGCATTCCCAGTCCCTGCCTAGATGCAAGACTGTGTCCCTGGAGGTGGGTGAGGAAAGAAGAGGGCTGGGGAGGGCACGGGAAAACTTGAAAAGTGGAAAAACACCAGGCTAATAGCAGGCCTTACCACAGAGAGTACATGCCGATTTCAGTTGGCCTCCAATGTCAATGTCTAGAGTAGATGAAGAATCTTGGAAGTTGGGTGTTTGAGGGTTTATTTAATACAAGGAAATTAATCAGATACTAACATGAATTCCTTTTAATGAGGTGTATTTGTTTCTTTTAGTACAAATACAGCATTTATAAAATGAAGGCGTTTACCATGACTCCACAGCCGTTCCAATGTTAATTGTGTTGCCTTTTAAACCACTGACATGGTATTTCCAGGTGCAGTACTAACGTTTAGCTTAAACCACAGCACACTGGGTAAATGTTAACTGAAGGTGTAAGGTTTCTACCCCCATGCCTCTAAATGAATCTTTAGAGGTAAAAACATTCTCAACCAAGATGCAGGTTCTGGGGCCATGTCATTCCAAACTTCATTCCATATTTAAAGAAAAAGTTTCAACTACAAAATAGCCATCTAGTAGGTTGTTGGGAAAGTCAGGACATATTTTTCTGTTTTTCAATGCAAAAACGCATTATGACTTTCCCAACAACCCAATATTAAGTATAGGAATATGAGAGTGAATTAAAAACACTTTTTGTTTTGATACACTTTCAGACTTCTAGTTTTACAAGTGTGAAATAATTCCAATAGTGTTCCCCTAGGTGGATTTGAGTTGCCTTTTTTCCTCTAGAATGAATCTGTGATTTGATTTTTTAAAACATATTAAACAGGAACTGTTTGATTCATGGTCTGTAAGTTAGTCTTAGATAGCTCCTGTGGGTAAACATTTTACAAGCAAGAGGAACGACTGACTACTTACATCCCAGATACTCAGTTAAATGCCATCATCATTTAAAATTTAACTTAGCACCCAAATGTACCTTTCCAATGATATCTTTGCCTTCACTGAGTTCCCACTGAGATGAGGAAGGCAGCTAAAAAGGGGAGTAACATTTACAGAGGCCCTCTACATTGCCAGACACTGCAGTTTTTTGAGTACACAACAACTCTGAGTTAATAATTATCCCTATTTTACAGTTGATGAAGCTGAGGCTCAGAGGGTTAACTAAGCAATGTGGCTCATGCCATAGAGCTAGTAAATGCTGGGGACAGGATTCAAACCAGATCTTCAAAGACCTGAGTGATTTAAGGCATGCTGCTAGCACTTTCGTAAGTTAGATTTGTATACTTCAGGAGTATGTCTTTAATGACTAAAATACCTGTCATCTTTGACTCTTACTGGTTTTTTTTTTTTTTCAATATTCTAGCTGATGGTGGTAATGAATTTTTTTTTTTTTGAGAGGTTTTCACTATAGGGTGCGTGCGCTCGCCAGACAGACAGAGAGAGACATAGAGACAGAAAGCGAGAAATCACCCCCCGGGGGGGGATGGTCACGCCGCAATCCCTTCTCCTCCATTCTCCTTTCAGGATCTTGGGCACGCACGCACACGCGCTCAGCATGAGTTTTAAGCCACCAGGTCCAGGACGCGAACCGCGGTCGACTACATGGGAGTCCAGAGACATAGCCAGTACGCTAACTGCTGGTTCTCAGTAATGAATGTTTTAAAATATGAAGCTCTCATTATCTAATTGAAATAATGCTGATGTTGTATAGAAAAAAGATTGCTGTGCTGGGTATAAAAAGGACTTGCAAGTCCTATCTTGACAAGCTGTGTAACATTGCATAAGTAGCTCGATCTGACAGTCAAATGAAGTGATCTTTGCAATCTTTTGAAGTTCTAAAATTCTGTAATTCCAATTGAAATGTTTTCATTGAGATCACCAGGTTGACTTTGTTGTAATTTCATTTCTGTACCTAGGATAACTCTCTCTATAGATGGATTTAACGACTGTAAGAAATTTATTTTAAAATCTTTACATGTCCAATTTTATACTCTTATTGAAATTTAAAATATATATATATATACATATATGATATTTATTTCCCTTAGGCAATTTTTTAAATTTCCAAAGGGTTAAAATTTCTTATTATTTGTTGCTTTAAAAAAGTTATAACTTAATTTGTTTACAAAATCGTACTAAATATTTTCATCTAGAGTTTTTAGTGCAGAAACTTACTACAACTAGAACATAAAAATTCCTTGAAGGTAGAATACAAGCCTTATTCCTCTTTCTGCCCTTAAGATGCTTTACAAGAGGTCCACTTTCAAATATTACTTGTTTTGAATGAATTAAAGAAAAAAGAAACACATAGACATACTTGCACTTCACGAAGGGCACACAGCTGTGTAAGCTGCTCCCAGTTTGGAACACGCCTCCAAGTAAATAGGAGCATATAAAAATCCAAAAGCTGTCTTTGCCTTCAGTTACGTAGGGAAAATAGAAGGGGGTAGAGGTTAGTGTTTGACTGCGTGTTCAGTTTTAGTGATGCGATTCAGTGATCCTAGAGAACTGTTTTGGAATGTGATAGACGTCTCACTCAGCAAGAAACATACCATCTGAGGCCTCTGAACCAAAGCACCCACAGTCACCTGAATCTATCACAGTCCAGAAAATGTGTACTCTTGTTTTAAGCTTCAAGTATTGTATAGCAACGTTTTATCAGAATCAGCTTTGCTTTATCACTTCCTTGCCTTTAAGCTTGCAAGCAATTGTTTACAGCACTGATATTCAACCAGTGCACCACTGTATCCATTTTCAATTTTAAAATACTCTCACACCACTCAGCAAGTAGTCCCTGCTCTGAACGGTACTCCCAACCCCCTCCCAGAGCCCATGGGATCTCCCCTTGACCAGCGACCAAATGCACTCTATCCAGCACCCTGCTCTGTCAGACATTCAAGCATTTGGGCCCATGCCATGCCAACTGTTAAAAACATTTTGAATATTACTTGTATTGGTTCAGGTTTTTCACATGTTTAGAAAATCATTTTATTTCATATTTTCATGTCCATTAAACTGGGGTTTACTAGTTTTTACTAAATGCAATGAAAACGTCCAGGTTCTTTGGATATATATCCAAATGTAGAAAGGTTTGCGAAAATCATGTTTACCCGGTTGTAATGAAATGCCAAAGCCTTCAGTTTTACTTTCTATTTTCCCCAAAATAATACTTTAAAAAACAGGCTGTTGCCAGAACTGAAAAATGATTAATCATCCTCCTTATGATAAACTCTACACTTCACACCACCAAGTGTCTCTGTTCTGCTCCCTCCCTGGTCCTACGCAGCCACTCACATTCCTTTGCTGAGCTGCACAAGCAATACTGAGGACGCCAGCATTTGGCATTTCCAATTATTCTGTCTAAGCCAATCTGTAAAAATGTGTTACACTTACATTTTATAGATCTTCCAGGGCCACCAACTTGATTAACTGGCATTAATTAGACTGTATTTTTCTCAATATCCATTGGTAGGGAACATGGTCTTTGGGTGGGAATAAAATGTAGACTGGTGAAATGAGTAACACTTTTTGTGTAGCAGTTCAACAAGGGATGCCTGGGAGTTACATCTTGACAGTGTGAGCCTGAGTTAAACAGGAGTGAGAAACTGCCAGCTCAGACCAGCAATGGGATGAGTCTCTGCCCAAGCTCATACCACCTCTCGGTCCAGGCAAAGCCCTTCAAGGAGTAGAACGTGAGCAGGGAAACAGAAGAAACCACTCAACTATGAAACCAGGCAAGGGAAAAAGGACTTGGGTTCAAGGAGTTCAGGACAGTCTTGGAACTGTCCCATCCGCTGACACGGTTCCTCCAGCTCCATGTGGGCTCCCTGCTTTGGTGGGCAGAGACCGCAGGCCCTTCTCTGTGCCGGCTTTTGACCTCTACAGACCGACAGCCACACTTCACTTTCAGCTCTCCTCAGCTGACCAGTTTCGACATTTCAGCTGGTCCCATGCCTGGTTTCAGGAAGACATACTTGCACTTAGCCAAAAGGCCCGATCTGGCCCTGCTGCCGTGTCTGGGGTCAGAGAGCAGCTGGAGAGTCTGAGACAGTGGGAGGCCGCTGCACTGTCTGGCCACCCCTCGCAGGACTGGGGAGGAGGCCTTTGATCTCCAGGCTCAGACAACTGGTTTGGGAACCTTTTAATAAGTACTTCATTTCGCATCCTGAACATGTGAAATAATAACACCTTAGCCCCACAGCATAAACATCTGCCAAGGCTGTAGAACTGCTCCTTACAGATGAGGGAGAAGCACTGCTCCTGGAGCAGACCCTGCACGGTGGCAGCAGTAGAGCACTGCTACATGGCTGGCACCACGTGGGAAGCGTGGGTTCAGATCCCAGGCCAGCCTGAATAGTCTGGGTGCTGGCAACGAGTCTGTAATCCAAGCTAACAGGAAGACTGGGGCAGAGGATCTCAACAGGGTCTCTCTCTTTCTCTCTTTCTCCTTTCTTGTCTCCTCCTCCGCCCTGCTCCCACCCTCGCTCTCTTTTTCTCATAAAAAACAAAGTCCTCAAACATTCCTCTTGAAGAATTTGCTGGTCCTTTGAGAAGGCAGCGGGGCACAGGAATCCAGAGGAGCAGCTGGCGAGGGCCTAGGTTTGAATCTCGGCCCTGCCGTTTACTGGAAGCCAGTTAGATGACGCGTGCCTGTCTCTCCCACCTCTGAGACTGGCTACTGCAACCTGGGCAGAAGGGTCACATGAGTGCGTGGACATGGAGTGCTTCAAAAAAAAAAAAAAAAAAAAAGGCCTAAAATGCCTTGCACCCAATGAGTTTTCAATAAATGGTATTGATTTTAAAATGGAAAACAATGAAGCCTGGAGACAGTTCCTATTTATCAACGCACATGTGTTGTGAGATGTGTGTAAATATCTCTGTTGACGGTGAAATTTTATCCACAAAGTGCAAAAGTATTTAGTCATCGTTTTTCCTCCTGCTTCCTATTGCACAAACCATTTCCTGTTCCCAGGACTGCTGACATGAGGAAGTAAAAGGACAAACAACCCGAGGAGGAGGAGTCTCATCCATCCCAGGCCAGCTGTGTGGTCAGCAGCGGCCACGGTTGATCTAAAGTTGGCCGAGGTGGAGGCAGGGGCTCCCCACTCTCCAAGCCCCTGTGTCAGCTACCAGACAGCAGAAGCAGCTCTGTGGCAAAGGGACACTAGCCCTCTCTCCTGCCTTGCCCTAGCAGGACCTGGCCCAGCAATTCGCTGAGGGAGCTCAGAAGGTCACACCTGGAAGGCCCAGGAACCAGTGGACAGCTGTGGTCCCCTGAGACTCATGGGCTCACCAGGATGCCATGAAGAGTCTACTCTGATACTCTAGCACTGATGGTTGGGGGTACACCGTGGTCTAAGTGGTGGCCCCCAAGCACTATTGGACTACACAGGCGTGGAGTGGGGACGCCATGGGGTGGCTTAAGAGCATCTTTGAGCTCTGTCTCAGAGCAGCCATAGTGCAGGCCGGGGCAGTGAGGAACTGGGAAGGGCCTCTGCCCCATCAGCCCACTCAGCACAACCTGTTTTCTTCCCATCCCACCAGACATGGTGGCAGCAACATGTTGAAAAGTCCACTTCTCAGGGCCAGCAGTTGGCCCTGCTATGTCGCTGGACTCCCATGCAGTTCGATTCCTGGACCCAGAAAAATTTACGCTGGGCACGTGTGTGTGCGTGCCCAAGATCCCAAGAGGAGAATGGAGGAGAAGGGATTGCGGTGTGGCCATCCCCCCCAGGGGTGATTTCTCACTTTCTGTCTCTGTCTCTCTCTGTCTGGCTGGTGAACATACACGCCCTATAGCAAAAACCTCTCCAAAAAAAAAATGAAAAGCCCACTTTTCAAAAACCATGTACCGTGAGCAACAGCAGGTCTTGATTTGAGTGGGATGGGAGGGGATGAAAATGGCGCCGCATGCACAGCAGCCTCTGCAAGGTTGTAGATCACGCACGTAAGGAGCAGCTGACTGGCAGGGCCTCCCTTGGGGCGCCCTGGACCTGCCTTGAAGAGAACTTTATTGCTCCTGAACCTCCAGAAGGCTGGGCCTATCAGGAATGGATGCCTGAGATTAAGCTTTCCATGCCCTGCGGTGCCCCGCACCCCACGGACCCCTGTGTCCAGCCACCAAGCTGGGCACGTAATCTCCAAAAACAGTAACGAGTGACAGTTTCTCAGTGGTTTTCAAGATACCCAAGTGGCTTTCAAGGCGTCATTTCGAAATGAAGGCCAGACACGCACAATTAAATCAGGTGGCTGAAAGAAAAAAGGCAGCTTTCAAATAAACAGTATTGAGACTCAATTATGAGTCTGGCTTCATAGCAAATCATAGAGCCCTTCGTAATACTACTGTTGAACAAAATTTGCATTCACGTCGTATGTTTTCTTGTTCCCCAAGAAGGCGAAACGTTATCAGTAGATACCTGGGGACCTGATTCAGTCTCCACTGTAATTGAATCCTTGACGTTACAAGGAACTTGGTAAGAACGTTCCCCTTGAGATCTAGTTTTACGAAAATGATTTACTGTAACTGTACACAATGGTTATGCACCGAGTAAGGGGAGTGCTAGAGACCACGGCGTGAAAGTTTAAATACACCTCTTCTCACGACAAAAATTTCACTTTATTACTGAGCTGCCATTCACTTAGTGACACAAGTCTGAACTCAGGGCAGAGCTCTTCCTCGTAGTATCCCTCACAGCCTCAAGTTCAGGAGCCCCCGCCTCAGCCTTCTCCCTCCTCTCTGCCATCGCCCTGGTCTGAGAGTCCTTCCCATCAGCCCCGCAGCCTCCTTGAAGAGGCTCAGAAACACTATGACTTACTTTCATCTTGAAAGTGTGATGTGATAGGCTTTTTAGTAATACAGTGTGTCACTTGAAATACTGTGTATTACATTTCTGTATATTATGCATACCACGCATAATGTGTACTCTTCGTAACTTTATCCTTTTTCTTTTTGTCAGTTGTCAGAGAGTGCATCCCAGAGAGAGCAGAGAAAAGGCACCTCTCAACGAGACGTGGTCAAGCCACAGTCCTTTCTCTTTCATTTCTCCGTTCCATCAGGATTTGGGGCACACACCCACATGCACCCAGCATGCTTTTCGAAACTGCAAATTCAGATCACGGTTAGCCGTGTGGGATCCAGCTCCTAATGCATTATGCTTACCCATGACACTTTGGGACTACTCTGTTTCTTTTTTCCTTTTTCTTTTCTTTTTTTTTTTTTATTTTAGACATAAGGGATGACACTTTTCTTAAATGAGAGAGCACATGTTTTTGCATTAAAGAAAGAAAGACAGACAAGAGAGAGACACACTCTTCACTGGGCCCAGTCACTCCATGATCGTCTTCCCCAAGGCCTCCCACCTGCCAGGAACCAGGGCACTCTCATCCAACCCAGGTGTGTTTTCAAACTGAGCTGGCCAGGAATTCGAACTGTGGCCGGCATGTGACTTCCAGACCTGCAGGCCTGTGTAGTGCCAACTGTACCACAGAGGCTGGGCTCTTATCCTTGTTCTTAACGTCTGTCATCAAACTCCCGAGATGTAAAACTCTGTTAGCATCTTACTAGGGCTTTTTTATTTTTAGAAATAGCAAACATAAGCTTTACCATGGTGGTTGACAGTATTCAGTAAGAATATACTAGTGAAAGAAGGAGAAGGAGGCAGAATGAGTAAGTTTCAGAAAGGCAAGTCACCACCCCCCCAACCCCCCCACCCGACTAGGAAGACAATCTAAAAGCAGTTTTATTTTCAAGTTCTAGATCCCAAAATGCAACTTCTTGCCTGCTGGCTCAACGCTCGGCTGGCCCATCTCCCAACTCCACGGTGTGTACGTGGACCGAGTCCTCCTTCATCTCCTGATGCTCAGGCTGGTCTAAGGTGGAGCCAAAGGGCCATGCTGGGTTTGATTTTGTGTCCTGGAAACTGGCAGCAAGATCTGCATGACTAAGAAAACATCCTGGTTTCTAAACAATGTTAACATGGAAAAAATAGTAGCAAGTTTTTCAAAATAAAAGGGTTGTTGGGTCTGTCATTCATCTTTACTTGAAATTAGATTAAATGACTGGATTGAAAACTAGACACTGCTGTCATTCACTATATCCATCCCCTGTGAAGGACCTGGGGAGGTCTTCCTGCTAGTTGAGCCTCCCCAAGTGTCCCACTTAGGTCTCATCTTGTATGATCCAGCAACTTCAACCAAATAGTTCCGGTGCCAGCATTCCACCTTAGTGGTGACAAGTGTCAAGTGATACCCACTGTCATGTACCTCTGACCCCCAGAGTCCCTCACAGGAGATGCGCAGAGCCCCTGGCCTCCTTCCTAATGTGAATGCACTGGTGACAAAAACGTGAGTGCATGGCTTCTTCCAGCTGCTAAAAGGAGTTTCAGTACAACACAGGTCCTCGGGCCGCATCGGGTGCTAGAGCTAGCAAAAGCACTGTGTCCGCCCCGTGTCCAGCAGCCTCCCTGGCCATCTGCCCTTCACCCAGGTCCCCTGCACCCTCTGTTCTTCCTCCTCCTGGCCATTGATCCAGTTCGCTCCTTCTTTGCGAGCTTCTACCACTTCTCTGCCTGGGTTCTTCCCCCAGGGCGGCTGCAGGGATGCACACAGCCTCTCCAACCTGTATCCCTGCTGCCTCCACAACAAACGCGAATTAGGAAAAGGACAAAGGAGTTCAGTGAACAAAGAGTTTAAAAACTTGCCAACATTGGGGAAATTACAAGGTTGCCAAAGGGTCCCAAAACTTCCAGAGCCTGGCCTCACTTCTGTTTCAGTGGGGATTCGGGTCACCCACCTCAGATAGTTCCACTCACTCAGCTTTTGTGTAGTTAGAGTCCCCCTGTGACTTCTCTGTGCCTCATTCTCACAAGGGCCAGGCCGAATCCATGGCCCAGTTACAAAAGAGTCACTTTTCCTCCTGCCCCTTGGGCTTTGAGGCTACTGGTCCTGGTCACCATTGCCCTTCACCTAGCACCCCCTGGTTGAGGCTTTGGGGAATCTGTCCACGTGCCCTTCCCCAACAAGTGTGCCTGCCAGGCCATTGCCTGGTCTTGCGGTTGCCTTCCGTGCTCCCGGGGACGTCTTCTTGCCTCCACCCAGAGCAGGCTGCGAGGCCGACATGGAGCGAAGTTGGCCCAGTAAGGCCACGCAGTGCGATATCTCTGCCATGTGACACCAGCACAGACAGATAACCGCCGCAAAACGGGGGTAATAGTAAAACCCACTTCTTCGTGTTATCGTGGGGATGAAATGGGGAATGATTATAAAGCCTCTGGTTTTTTAATCCGTTTGCAGAACAGTGGTGAGTAATGTGGCAAAGGTTGGTACTTTCACTGAAATTCATTTTCTCCTCTTCCTGGGCACATAACTAGCCTGCATTACCATCTCCTGTCAAGTTAGGAGTGGCCCAAGTTCCAACCAATACTCTGAGCTGAGGCCATGTGGATCTCTTCCCCGCCTGGCACAGAAAACCCTCCCCTGCCCTGTGCTATCGCCAGTCCCGCTCAGGCCAGCTGGAATAGAGGGGCCCAAACGGAGTGCAGAGAAAACCGTCTCTCAAGCCCTCCCACTGCCCAGTGCTGTTGCCTAATGAGAAGCGAACTTTCACCAGCCTGCATTTGGCCAGCAGCCTAGCTGGCCCGTGCTACTGCAGCTAGTGCCCTGGGCGCCCCGGAGGGTCAGCCTCGAGGGGAAGTGTGGGAGACAGTTGTTGTCTACACAGTCACACCATCTTCTCCGACAGAAAGCCTCACTTGTCTTGTGGGAAATCTGCAACGTGGTGTAAGGCCTTCGCCACCAAGTAGGCACACAGTCCGCACAGGGCCCAGAACCCATGCCCTTGGTCACGGAGGCGACTTCAGGGGTAACCACCTGACCCAAGGCAGGTTGATCGGTCATTGTTCCAACCCTTGCTGAGGCTTCCGGGAGGGAGGGGTTCCTTTCCTGTTGGGATTGCTGGGTCCTTTGGAGGACCAAGATGTGCTGGAGAGCCTGTGGCCAGGGAAACAGTTTGCCATGGGAAGAAGCCAGGACAGGGAACAGCAGGTCTAACGGGAACATTCCCTAGGACAGAATGGATCCCGCATTCATTAATGTTTGACTCGCATTTCCCAGTACCTTGCTGTGAGGAGTCTCCTTTTTTTAAGCTGATTAAAGCTAGCTTTCCCAGCATTTGGAACTGCGAGTTATCAGTTGACCAAGTCTGCCCTGGCCCCCAGTTCCCTCAGGCCTCTGACTCAGGAACATCCTTCCCTGCCCCAGCACCTGCCCTGGGAGCCGTCTTGAGAATCTCATGTTCACATTACATCAATATTAAAATTCCTTAAATAACCAATGACAGCCACAGGCATGATTTCCACTGAGGGAAGAAGAGAATTAGTCACTCGCATGTGGTCTCCCCTGGTGATACTCATTCCTTGCTAGACATGCGAGGAAAACCAAGATTCCATCAGGACAGACGCTGTAGAACTACCCACACTTTTTTAAATTGCACTGAACTTTTCTATTACTAAACATTTCTTAGAAGAAGTCGTAGATTTGGGGGATTGGAAACTTTTGGGAATTTCCTCCCATTGTGTATTTCCTTCTCATGGAATTTTACCAATAATACTTCTATCGATATGTTTTTCTTCTAAAGCAATAGAGCTGCCACCCCAGTGAGCTACAATATAGGAAATACATTTTGACTGTTAGAGTCAGTTATGCAAGACTATGCTCCCAGCTTTCACTTTAGTTGTTTTTGTTTGTTTTTTTGTTTTAATTTTGCTAGAGGGCTCTTGTACAATGGAGACAGAGGGGAAGCAAGGAAGCCCCACTCCCCTATGGGAAATGGTCATGCCACAATCCTTCCTCGTCCATTTCTCCCTCCTTTCAGGATTTTGGGCATACGTGCACACACACCTGGCGTATTTTTCAAGCTGCCAGGCCCAGGACTTGAACCACGTGGCCAGCCATGAGGGATCCAGTTACCTTAACTGTCACATCACCCGCTGCCCCACCTTGGTCTCTTGTTCAAGGACACTAAGTCCCACATATTTGGTGGGATAGTTCTAGAAAATGTACAATTCACACACTTTGACTCAAACACTGTAAAATATTACTTAGCTTTTATTTTTGAATTTTTATTTGAAATTCTTACATGTATAGACTGATTATCAAAGCGGAGAATTATCCAAAACCGTGTAACTGGTCACTACCATTTTCCTTCATTCTGGTGAAAACCAGCCTGGCCATCTGACATGCTGGTTTTCTTTCCCAGCTTTGAGCTCATTATCCTGGAGAAGCCACTTAGGAAAAATGACTTTTCTAGACTCCTCTGGTCTCCTGAACTTTGCCTTCCCTCACTCTCCCTTGCTCTGCACATCACAGCCTTTCCAGAATCCCGTGCCAGGAGCCCTGAGCCCATGAAGAGTCTTTAAGAAATGGACTGTTTTTTGAAGAACCATCTCATGCCTGGGGGAAGTGGAGAGTCAAGAACTGTTGTTCGGTGTGTTGGGGATGATGGGAAAGTTCTGGAAATAAATAGTTGGTGACGGTGACACAACCCAGAATCCCATGCCAGGAGCCCTGAGCCCATGAGTCTTTAAGAAATGGACTGTTTTTTGAAGAACCATCTCATGCCTGGGGGAAGTGGAGAGTCAAGAACTGTTGTTCGGTGTGTTGGGGATGATGGGAAAGTTCTGGAAATAAATAGTTGGTGACGGTGACACAACCTTGCAAATTTATTTTAGTTAATGGCATTGAATCGTACTCTTAAAAATGGTCATTTTAATGGCTATTTTGTTCCTCCCCCCAAAAAAATCTTGTTCACCCTTCTTGTATATGTGTACGCATTTCTAAATATAGATGCAGTGTTCGTATGGGTTAAACCAACTACGAAGAACGAAGAAGCCGGTCCGACAGAAAGGACAAAGCAATTTCGTGGTAAAGTGCGCTGTAGAACAAAGCGCGCGCATCCTTTGCCAACTGTCTTTGCAAACCGGTTCTGTTCGCTCATGCGCAGAAAAAAGCCAGGCACCGCGAGGGTGTTGACAGGCTCGAGATGAATGGCCCCCTGGGGCTCCGAGGGTTTGTATTCGAGTTTCCACCACCTTTTCATCCTTTTGTCCCGGTTCTTGATTCACATGCAGATTAGGCCAGACCAACTCCTCACTAAATACTCCTTTTCACTCGGCTTGGAAGGTAGCGGGAACATCTAAATATGCATGAGGCTTTCTCCCGGCTTCTGATGCGCTCTTGCTGGGTGCTGAGGAATCACGCTAATGAATGCGTGTCTGCACACCCCGGCAGAAACCGGGCAGGGGAGACACACACGCGCGCGCGCGCACACACACGCACGCAGCGCTTTGTCAGCCCCACCTCGGCGCTCATGAACAGTTCCCAGGACAAGAAAGAAAGGAGCGGGGGAGGAAGAGAGATTTAAAATCTGTTGCCAGGAAAGAAATAAATGGTAGAGCTCAGCACAAAAGAGAGAACAAAGTTTCATCTTTGCTTTCTGGAGTTGCAAATGTAACTGTTGTTTCCAGTCTGGGCGACTGTGAAA
Source organism: Tupaia belangeri chinensis (assembly GCF_000334495.1). NCBI lineage: Eukaryota > Metazoa > Chordata > Mammalia > Scandentia > Tupaiidae > Tupaia > Tupaia belangeri. Next base: position 3,800,738 of record NW_006159840.1, on the reverse strand, counting down.
TAAGATGTGGTCATGGAAAAGGAGAAGTGTGTGGCCTGGCTCCTCCCGGGAAGGGAGAGAAAAGGAGGACAGGGTGGCAATATTGGGAACAGTTTACCAGGGAAGAAAATCTAATCAGCTTTTTCTTTTAAACAGTGTTTCCTGCATGCTCTGCCAACACAGGTTATTGGGACGTGGACCCCTAAAAGCCCTGTTAGGCGTTTTATTGTACCCCCCTCCCAGGTACAGTGTCTTTCCCTCTGTTTCCAGTGGCCTTTAGATATTGTCCCACTAAATTCTGCTTTAAAATGAAGTTGCCCTAAAAGTGCTTGTATGAAATTATGTCTAGAGTGTAAATCATCTTTAATTATATGTACTCCTTATGATAGTTTAATAGATGGCATACTAGAACTGAAATGCAGACAAATTAATGGCCTTAGCATCCCACTGCCAGAACAGTCATCTTTCTCGCCTTTAATCATCTTCCTTGCGCCCCCCCTGCCTGGGCAGTCAGGGCCCTGAGGGGAAGGGGCACAGGACCCTGTCAGGGACCCTGCCCTTAGCTTTCATATTTGTTTGTGCACCAGGACAGTAGCCTGGAAAGTGTACTTTAAAAAAAAATATTACCCCCTAAACTGACACTTATTGTCATGTATAGGTCTTAACACACAAAACAATTAAGGTTTTTACTTGTTATTTTTGAAAATTCAGTGTGGATTGTAAAAACTATCTTGCCTGGATCCCTTCATCTATCTTCATAGAGTACAAAAAGGGTTGGGAAATCCTTCCCCAGATTCCGCCACCGCCCAAACCACTGCTCTGGCGGAGAGGCGGCGAAGCAGAAAATCAATCTCCAACTTCCCTTTAAGCACGCAGAAGGCTTCCCTGCACACGTTCGGTTCACACTGAGCACTGATTGTTGGTTGTTAAGATTTATTTCACGTTAAAGTAAAATACAGAACATACCCTCCTATTTTCCATCCCCCCCACACACCCACACACACATCTGGTTACTTCTGTTCTTCAACGTCCAGGTCATGCCCGACTCTAGTCTGTTTATGTAACAATTGTTATCATCTAAGCACTTACATATTCTTAGCTTATAACCAGGGTATCTTCACATCAGTTTCATCAATAAAAACCAAGACAAAAAGTTCACACAGCAAACGTTAGCGGTCCTCCATCAGACCCACTGACGGCGAATTGTCCTCCTCAGCATTATTCCATAGTCATTTATTCCTTTCTTGTCTGAATGAATAGGCGTTTGGCTGTATCTAAGTTTAAAGAAGACTACATTTAGGCTTTTTTGAAGAGAAATTTAGTGAAAGGTTCCAAAAATTGTTCCCCATTCTCCCTTGGGGAGAAAAGTGCATTGCTTGGAAGCTCTTTCCGAAGGGCATTTTGGAGCGAACGCGGGAATCGATATAAACATCCAGGAATGCTTTCAGATGGATGTTTCAGGACTTTGATGAAATAAATGCACACGTGAATGTAGTCACCGTTTTATGCATAAGTAAAGACATTCGCAGCAACAGTAGCGTCACTGCCATTCACGGTGTGTCCTAAAGCTCTACGTCTGCCCCTCACTTCAAGCTGCGGAGGCTGTTAGAGAAACCTGTCACCCCAGCATGGCTGGCATAAGGGAACCAGCCACCCACACCAGGTCAAGACTACGCTGGCACCTTACAGGCAGGCAGACAGACAACCGAAACCCAGCGAGTGGTCTGTTAAGAGGCCACAGTAAGAGGCCATGACCTGCAAGATAGGTTTGAGGGCCTCTAAGAAAGGTTGCTCTTGACTAAAATTATTGGATTGTCAGAAAAATCATGACTTTTTTTCTGGTTTTCTATGCAAAAACATGTCATGAGTTTTCCACAGTCTGGTATGTCCCTCCTCAGTTGACTATTGACACCTTAAAATTCCTATTAGTTTTAAGCCTTCAACAAATATGTGTGTTCTCTGGGAGGATGTCGTATAAGTTGTCAGTCCTTGACTGAAATTAGTGTATGGGAAAAACCTGAGCAAGAAAAAAGAAATGGAACGAGATCTGTATTTTAAAACAGAATGCACCAAACGGAGGGAACAGTCAAGGCCTGGCAACAGTATTCTGTAGATCATACTAGAATATACTAGACTGGGGTTCCCTGAAAACCAAGGCACTGTTATTTTTTGGGGGGGGGCTGGGGCAGGGGCATGAGTGACGACACAAGAGAGATGCCCACAGGACAGAGAGAGTGCAGGAAAAACACACTGGGTACAGTGTAGACGTGTATCCTGGAAAACGAAACTGACATGAAAATGAACATTTTACCCATCAAATTGAAAAATATCTTTTAATTATGTTATCCACTTTAAACCAGGCAAGAATACACACATTCTCAGACATGGATGATAATTCTAGAAACTGATAGAAGATTTCTATAAGGCAACTTGATAACAGATATCAAAACAGAATAGTGCATGCCTTTGGGCTATAATTCCACTTATTGTTTTGTAAGAATAGCCACAAATGGGCAAAGAAAGAGCAATATTATTTCAAGTGGAAGAAATTAGGGTTTTTAATTATTTCCTTTGTTATTTTTTGTTTAGCTACAATTTCTGTAATAAACACGGATTCATTATACAATAAGAAATCAGTAATAAAATGTTTTGGTGAAGTTTGTCCACGGTCAGCAAGCATCCTTGGTGTCTTCGGACTGAGAAAGTCCTTCCTAAGAACTCCATGGAATGTGCTCTGGTGTCAAAAGTCCTAAGGTCCAAGGGCTAGAGAAACCTTTGTGCAAATTCTTTCATGACCATGCCTCTCCTGATGTCAAAACACAGTAAGTTGCAGACAGCTGGTCATGCACTGAATAATGTATGAAAATTCTCAGTTTTGATGAATTCAAATATATTTCTGAAAACAGTACATATGTGATTTGTCATTTGCTTTTCAAAAATACATCTAAATACACACAGAACGCCGGGAACACAGCATTTCCACTCCCTCCACCAGGAGGGCCCCCCTACATCCACTCCCTCTTCGCTCTTACAATCTCATTACCACAGAGCTTCATGCAAATAGAAAAGCGTTGCAGAACATCATCTTTTCTCAAACCAGAACTGATCCGAATCTGTATTAAAACAGCAAGGAATAAATGGAAATACATCGCTGAAGTCTTCATTCAGAACCAAAATATTTTTGGAAATGACAGTTCTGCATTGTCTCTTTTCTCACAGAGGTTTCTATCATAGCGTGATTTTTGCTTCTCAAGTATTTGCAAATATTTGATCCTTAAAACCTTCAGCCAACTTGTGGAAAAGTTAGAAAAGACTGCCGATTTCGGGGTGTTTACACATCATTCTCACACATGGTAGGAGCTGCAGCCCAGTCGCTGTTTCCATGGAGGCGCCCGGATCTCCGGTGACACACTGAGTTCTCCAACTTAGAGCTGCTGTCGCCTGAGACTGAGGCAGAGGTTTCACAGCTGAGCCCGAATCCAAACTGAATTTGAAAGTTTCCTGGCTAAATGCCAAATTCGAAACTACCCTGACCTGTCTTCGTCTGTTCTCTGACAGTGTGAACATGCATACACTCGTCTAAAGAGAGTTGATATGTAAACAGGGGAGAAGCTATCCAAGAAATATCCCACAGTGAAATGATTATTTTATTCTCTCCACACAGACAATTCAGTGAGGGGGGAAAGGTGTCCTTTAAAATTGTTGATGAATCAACTTAATGGTCTGATTTGTCTCAACTGGTTTGTCATTGAGTTATCTACATATTGAATCTGACATCTGCGTTTTCATAATCTGAGGAAGAGTTGCTATTGAGCAATGTTTTTAGGTACGATCATTTTACAGTAATTAATATTTAAGAAGATGGTTAAACGCTGCTACTGCTGAGTCATAAATGCTTCAGCGGCGAAGCTCCGCAGAGCTCATCCTGGCTGGTGGCTCTGGGAAAGCCCTGGGCTTCTGTGTCCTCTTCCCTCACCCCCACGATCTTAGCGAGTCCACCTTGGACTGTTTCATATGTTGGACTTCCCGAATCGACAATAGCAAAAACACAACTTGGAAACCAGTGAGCCAATCTCGCCCTATACTCATTTCACCCCTGTACAGAATTGCACAACGACGTGAAAACCAGGGAGATCCAATCCGGAGCCTACCACCTTGGCTACTTGCCTCAGGAGTATTTATGCCCGTAAGTGTCGCTGTCATTTAGCTTTCTTGCAGCCTGCTTTCCACCAGTTCAGGACCCACCACCGATGTTTCCAACAAGCAACTGAGTGACAGTTTTTGGCTTCTCCTGATTATTAAAATCAATTGCTATGAGAGAGAAAATGAGGAATAGGACTTACATAACCTCAGTTCTAAGCATAACACATCTGTAAAATCATTCAGTCTTCCTCAACTATGTGAATGGAATTTGTTTGCATAAATGTAATTCCAGCAAAGGCTTCTAAACTATGAACTAATTACATGAGCTAATTTTGGAGCTTTCCCAAAGTTAATCTCCGAATTAGTTATCTTTTGCTTTTCTTTTATGTGTCATCTTGCTTTTTCACATTTCATTAGGTATCAAAACCAAGGGAGACAAAGTACAAGCTATTTATATTTTATCGAGCCTCAAGATAATGGGAAATATTTTATCCCAGTTAGAACTGCAGAAGAGTTAGATGATTTCTAAACCAATATTTTGGCAGCATAGAAAAGAACAAATAATGAAAACATTTTAAAAAATAAACCTGAGAAGGCTATTTCTGTCATTGATTCTGATTGTTATTGTTCATTGAAATGAACCTGTGTGTGCATGTGTGTGTGTTGTGTGTCTGTAGTGAGCACACATGCACAGTCAACACCGGACGTTAGGTCGTGAGTCACGGCTCGAACTGTGTCTCATTTTTCACGTGCTGGTGAACAGTACACAAGTCACCTAACGCGTCCAAGCTGATAAGAGCTAATAATGCTTATTCAATCTGCTCCAAGGGCTTCTTGTAAAATCAAAGGAGCTCAGCTGAGCTGTGATGGCACAAGTGCGAGGGCATGCTGGGTGCTGCCAAAGCCACCTGGGAGGCCTGGGTGCAGGTCCCCAGCACACCTGTGCACCCTGTGAGTTTGGACGGCTGGGAGGCTGGGCAGGGACCACCGTGTGCCCAGACCCTGGCAAGAGTACCTCCTTCTCTCTTTCCTTCTCCTTTCCTCTATCTCATAAAGGAAAAAAAGGAAATTAGAAAAAATCTTTATTAATTACATAATTACATGTATAGGGCCCTCACAACACGTACTGGTTAAAAAAAAAAAAAAACATAATTATACCAATGACTCAATCTAGGATTTGGGGTAATTGATTTAACTTTACTGATTCATATTTTTTCATACATGAAGTGGGACTATAACAGATTCGTGGGCGTGGAAGTTATACTGTAGGGTTTTGATGGCCAGAGAAAGGTGCACTTACTGGAGAGACAGAAAAGCAGGGCGAGGGAGAAGGTGAGGGGGAAGCACTCCCAATGGGCCGTGGTCATGCCACAATCCCTGCTCCATTTCTCCATCATCTTGGACATCTTGGAATCTTGGACACATGCACACGGTGGGTTTTTCAAGTGTCCAGGGCCACGTGGGATCCAGCTCTCCTAACTGCTGGGCTCCAGGCCCAGCCCATCTTGCAGTGTAACCTCAGCGATGGATCCGTTAGTCACTGCTCTTGCTTATTTAGGTACGGCCTCTCCTCGCTCCGTGGCCTTTCTGCTTGGACCACTCTGACTTCAGACCATTTCTCCAATACCTAGAACCTTCTTTCTTGGTCTGTGTGAGTCTCTAGAATCCCCTTTTCAGTCTTTGTCTTGTTCCTCAGTAGGTTGGTAGTCACCCCACCAGAGGTCCTCCACCTTTTTGGCACCAGGGGCCAGTTTTGTAGAACATTTTTCCACAGACTGGTAGGGGGATGGTTTGGGGATGACTCAAGTGCATTACAGTTATCGTGCACTTTATTTCTGTTATTATTACGTTGTAATATATAATGAATAATTATACAACTCGCAACAATGCAGAACCTGCAACTAGGCAGTCCCATCTGGGGGCTCCTTTGAGAAACTTGTGCTGCCTCCGATCTGACCGGAGGGGGAGCTCAGGCAGTTAGCTGGTGCGTTGGGGGATGGTTTTAAACGCACATGAAGCTTCACTCGCTACGTGCTCCTTGCCTGTTCACCCTGTTCCTAATGGTCCCCAGGTGAATCTCGTGCATGGTTGAACAGTCAACAGCCCAGGGGCTGGGGACCCGTAGGACACCAAGTGTTTGCAGTCTTACAAGACTACATATTTTGGTTATACGTCTATACTTCATTGTGCACCCCTAATATTCAGAATAAATTAAAGCGATTATGTTGGATTTGTGTTACTGTGTTGTGAGGTGTCTTGTTGCTTTCTGGAGCTCATCTAATGTATGTTTTCTGTGTGGATAGAATGACATTATTCCAGTGTGATGTTGCACAATGTCTATTGAAAAATGCACACCCTATGGTGTCATGACATACCATGCGGTATCCTTCATGAAGCTCCTCGTTTACCAATCAATCCACATGACGACCTAGTGGTAGGAATGGAACTCTTTCATTAAGTGAGGACTGCCTGTAACATGGATCTAACTTGACATAGTTTAAAGAAAAAAAAAGTGATCTATTATTCACCAGGCTAGCCGGTGGCATGGGGTTAAGGCAGCTAGGCCCCACATGGCTGACTATGTGGTTCCAGTCCTGACTCTGGCAGCTTAGAAAACACACCAGGCATGTGTGCGTGCTTTCCCAAGTCTCAAGAAGAGGGAGCGGTGTAGGAGCATGGGTTGTGCCATGGCCGTCTCCCATGGAGGCTGTTTCTCTCTCCCTCTCTCTTTCTCCAGCAAATGCACATACCCTCTGGAAAATTACAAAGAGAGAGTTCCAAGTAGCCGTGGAGAGGGCAGGGGAACACCTGCACCTCACAGACCACCAGAACCAGAAGCCTGAACGCTGAGGACACTTCGTCTTTCCTTGTTGCACACGGCTTTATTCTCTCAGACAACGTCCGACACGTGGCAGGATGGATGTCTGCTCCGCTCCCATGTCTCATAACTTTGCTGCCAGATGAGAAAGGAAGGATGGACCATGGTTATAGTTGCTCACCTCTTCACCCCAAACTAGTTGAGGTTCAGAGAAAACTCATAGTTGTGCTGGCTGAACTGGGCAGGGCCTAATGGGAGCCACCATTGGAACCAGAAGGTTAGAGCAGGGGAGAACCAACTTTCTCAAAGGAGAGCAGTGGCCTCCTCAGGGAAGAGAAAGGATCGGGGCAGTCAACAATAAACGCTTGGCACAGGGCAGAGGGCCAACCCCACCTCCGTCCTCCTTTCTTCCCACTCTTGAATGAGGGTGTCCTCTGGCCAAGGGACCAAGCTCTCTGTCAAGTGGGAAAAGCTAAATCAACCCTGTCTTCTCTGGTGGAAGTGGGGAACAAATTACAGAATAGATCTAAAAGGCCTTACTTAGAAAATGTAAAGGGCTGAAAGGTACTGTGAATTCAAAATAGCTAAAGGAATGGATGGACTTGAAATGTCCTCACCATGAAGAAATAATAAGTATATGGGGTGATATTAATTCTCCTGATTTGATCATTCTGCAATATACACAGGCATCAAAATATCAGTGTGTTCTGTGCGTGTGTGTGTATATGTGTATATATATATAGAGAGAGAGAGAGAGGGAGAGAGTATACGTTACTTGCCAGTTAAAAATAAAACAGCTATGAAGCGCTATACCAACCAGAGGTGAGCTGCGTCTAGTTCGCTCTGTGCGTCTGGTCGGTGCCTATACCCTGAATCGTACCTGTTTGCAATCTTGCAGAAGTACAGAGCAGGGATGAAGACCACTCTCTAGTTCTGTTTTGTTAGGACACAGCGCTGTTTCAGGTCTTTTTCAGAGTTAAAATGTGATTCTTCGCCTGTTAAATCATGCACAAGATTTACTTGGGGCAACCTCTGAAATTTTTTCAATTAGGAAAATTAAATTGTAAATGACATAATTTCTGGCACACACTCAGTTGCCTGTGTTTTGTGTCTGCTCCATACAGCACAGCAGAACAACAGCACGGAAGGTCATCTCAGCTCTACTTTAGGTCACGGTGCCGCCCGTCCATCCAGCCTGGTGGGAGAGTTTTCTACTCCAGAACCACCTTCTCTGGGGAGACGTTCCCCCACTCTGGAACCCAAATCTGTGTGGCGAAAGCTGCGGCCCTCGTCTGGCGTTATTTGTGCTCACTCACTTCAAAGCCAGCGAGCCCCAGCTGCTCTGAGTGGCCCAGATGGGTGCCGGCCCTGGCGGGCACCTCTACCCACCTCTCACTGCCCACCTGGGTCCACTGCACCCTTCGAGACCCATGGAAACCTGGCCCTCTGGGACCCTTCCCATTGACCCTTGCTCTAGGGTTCCGTCTGATTCTACATGACTATGGGACTTGGGCATCCTCCATGCCAGTCCTCAGGCATAGCTGGTGCCTCTTCTCAAGCTGCCATGTTGTACGCTTTGTCTCTCCAAGGTTTAGAACCTGAGCCAGTGCCATGTTTCTTTGCAGGAGTGTGGGCAGCAGAGAAGCATTTGGTGCCAGAAAAGGAGCATTTGGCAAGTCATTATAGGATGCACAGGGGACCAGCAGTTAGCATAATAGCTGTCACAGGACTCCCATGTAGTTGACCGTGGTTCGAGTCCCAGACTCAGTGGCTTAAACACACTGGGCACATGTACGTGTGTGCCCAAGATCCCAAGAGGAGAATGGAGGAGAAGGGATTGCAGCATGGCCATCCCCTCGGGGGGCGATTTCTTGCTTTCTGTCCCTCTGTCTCTCCCCATCTGTCTGGCAAGCGCATGCGCCCTATAGCAAAAACTTCTCCAAAAAAGTAGGATGCACGGCAGACAACGCCCGCTGCTTTGCTGCTCTGCCCACTTTGTCTGCACCTCTTACCTGACCTGCCATAGGGGACCAGGCACCGGAGTAGGTTTATCCTGGCCTTGGTCTCTCCAGGCCCAAAGTGTGGGGCCCTGACAGGATGGAGCACCTCCCACCTCTGGGTACAGTGCGACTGCCAGAGGATAAATGCTGAAAATAATATCCTGGGGTGAGGGCCAAGGTCATGGCCAGCGAGGGAGTCCAAGCCATGTCATAAATTAAAGCAACTATTGGAAAACCAGGAGCTGCCTTCTGGAGCCAGAACGAGTGGTGCTGGGACACAGGGAGCCAAGAGGGACTAGAGAGTGCCACCGGCCACTCTGTCCAAGGTCATGGAGGTGTTTGTGCTCGTTGGCTTGGGACTGAGCTGACCTCACTGGGGCTGAAAGGGAACCAGGCCCCTCAAACGCTGTAGACAAAAGCTTGCTCACTCATTTACTAGATCATTCCAGAGGCTCCCAGGGATTCCCCAAGTTAATTCTGAAATCTAATTTAAAGCTTGTCACAGATGGGCAGAAAATTCTACTCTTTAGTTATTCTAATCCCAAACAAGTCGTGATACACACAGAGCCAATTTCAGGTTTAATCACGTTACCTTTATCCAAATAGAAATCAATCCCGCTTCTGAGAAAGCCTGCAGATCATGCAGAGGGCCTTCCACAGGAGAGCAGCCCCGTGGTTAAAGGTACTGTCCCCACGTGGTGAGGGGTAGGACTGCACACTCCGGGTGTGCACAGGCGAGGGATGACACGGCGGCCGTGCTCTGTCTCACCATCCACACGCTTCCTGCCCTCGTCCTGCCAGGACCTTTCCATACATGCCAAATGCCATAAGACTCTAAAGGAAATCCAAGCACTTAGGATCGTCTGAATCAGAGTCCAGCTGCAAGGCTAAGCTTTCTGGTTACAAAGTCAACCACATTATAAATACTAGCCATGTGCCTTAAAAGCGAAGCATCTTGGGAACCAGCAGTTAGCGTAATGTCTATGTCGCTGGACTCCCACGTAGTCCACCGTGGTTCGCGTCCCGGACCCGGTGGCTTAAAACTCATGCTGGGCGCATGTGTGTGCATGCCCAAGATCCCGAGAGGAGAATGCAGGAGAGGGGATTGCAGCATGACCATCCCCCCTGGGGGGTGATTTCTCGCTTTCTGTTTCTCTGTCTCTCTCTCTCTGTCTGTCTGGCAAGCGCATGCGCCCTATAGTGAAAAACTCCAAAA
>NW_006159840.1:3779330-3790449 GCF_000334495.1 Tupaia belangeri chinensis | reverse complement strand
AAAAACCAAAAAAAAAAAAAAAAAAAAAAAAAAAAAGGCGAAACATCTCAAAGCCCGAGTATAATTCTCTTGCCTCTGGAAATGCCATTGATCTGTAACACCATGCTTGGCTCAGGGAAAGGCAAACCTACATTGGGATCTGCTGCTCAGACACTAAATTGTTTAATTATTTGAAACATTTTCTGGCTGAAAAATCCAACACACATGGGACTCAATGTTTGCACACATCCATGTTGGGTAGTTTGGTGGTGGAGTGACTCTTCCTCTGTGGTTTGGCTCTGAAATGTCAGGGGCTGTGAAATGCCCTGCTCTTGTCTCTTCCGGTCCCCTCAGTGCTGGAGGGAAGGAGGAGAAGGGAGAGGAGAGTCCCGCCTCACTCTCCAACTGGAACCAAAGAATTGGATGGAGACTGAGCTTGGTGAAAGGAGATGAAAAAGATCCATCCCGGTGGTCCATGAATAATCCAGCTGCCATTTTCATTTTCTTTGCTAGTTTCTAATGGGAATATAAAAAGTTTCAACCTCTGGAGGACAAGGAAACAAGAAAATGTCCTTTTTAACAAAAAAAGAAAGAAAGAAAGAAAGAAAGAAAGAAAGAAAGAAAGAAAGAAAGAAAGAAAGAAAGAAAGAAAGAAAAAGAAAGAAAGAAAAGAAAGCCTTTCTTATTCATGACCTCATTGCCCAGCAGGTAAAATTTATCACTTTTGTAGAACTTTTTATTTTCTGGCAGGAACGTTCAAATGTGGTTCAGGACTGTGTTCTTTCCTTTGCACTCAAGGATTTATATGTGTGATTTCTCTTCATGTTAATTCTCTTTCTATGAAAATTTAAGAACATCAGTAAAAATTATTGAAGCACATGATTCTTTTCTACCCAGTGACAGAAAAGGGAGTACTCGGCCATATCTCCTGTCAGGTGACGCTAAGCACTCTCCAGGCGAAGTAAGTGTGCTGGGCAAAGTGTCTCCTCTCCGGACTCGTAGTTTGGAGGGAAGAATAGGGGGTGAGGAGGAAGTGACAGAGAAGCCACAAGTAAAACTAGGGAGGGGACACGTGCCTCAGCCAGCCCCCGAATGCTTCCCAGGTTTAAATGATGTGCTATTTCAAATAAACTCACGTTGGCGACAGGGAAAATGAAGGCTTACTTGCTTCACGATGGCAGAGTTTATTGTGATTTCGTTTTAAGAAGAGAGCCACTGCCAATGAGATAGAGAGTGGAGGGAAGTTGTTGAAATGCCGAGAACACGGTATTTGGTGATTCAAGTTCTGAATCCTAATCCCTGTTTTGCCAAGAAATTGCCATGTGACTTTGGGCAAATCACTCCTTCTCTCTGAGTTTCACTTTCCTTATCTTTATAAGAGGCAAGTTGAACTGGACCCTAACATCTCTTCGAGCCCCAAGAATCTGTGATTAGAGCAACTGATACCAGCAAGAATGTCGCTAAGATTATTATGTGAGCAGTTAACTCTCAAGTGTGAATTAAAGGATGGATTCCTATAGCACTTTGAACACAACTGCTACGGTTTGAATGTGCCCCCCACCCCCCCCACACACACACACACACCAGGCTCTGGAAAAAAGTCCATGTGATGAAACTTGCTGTGATGAGGTTAAGAGGGTGAAAACTTAATCCAAACCTGGGATTAAGAGGTGGACCTTGGGATGTGATTAGATTAAGGTCATCAGAGTGAGGTCTCATGATCGAATCCTGGTTGTTCAGGAGCAGGAACAAGACAGACACAAGGACACAGATGTGCGAGCTTTCACCCTGTCTCACCCACCACATGATGCCCATACTATGCTGGGATTCTGCAGGGTCCCCGCCAGCAAACAGACCCTCTCCAGATGTGGCCCTTGACTTTAGATCTCCAAAACTGTGAGCTCAGTAAGTCTCTATTCTTATAAATCATCCAGTGTCCGGTGATTAGTTACTAAGCAACAGAGAACGGACTAAAACAATGACTTTAGTATTATTTTGTCAAATCACCTGTAGGACTATAGATAGAGTCTTAAATAACAAACTCAAACTATTTCATTATGTGCACACATTAGCCATTATGAGAACTGATTTTTATTTTATAAGAAGAGAAATAATTTACTGAGCACCTACTGTGCCAGACCTTGAGTCAAACCCTTTACACCCGTTTACTCCTCAGTCAATCTTTGCAGCCATCCTGTGAAGTTATTAGCACACCCCCTTTACAGACGAGGAAACCAAGTCTCAGAGAGGCCGTACGGCTCCACTCAGACTGGAGTTCGCACTGCTCAGCCTCATGTGCTGTTGGGACGCAGCCACTGTCTCCTCACTCACTAGGAAATGGTGAAAACCTGTCATGGCAATGCCTCCTTTAGGGGAGGAATTCTGTTCTGATCCTGAATCTCTTTCTCTCTCTTGTATAAGTTTCTTTATTTACTTCTTCCACGGAAGAGGAAGAGAGAAGAGGGCACCTCCAGCAGGGTTCCCACTCAGTGACCCACCCCCAGTCCCAGCTGGGAACACCGGCATGCATGGGCCAGGTGTGCGCCAGGAGACCAGAGTCAGCCCAGGACTCGTAGGTTCCCTCAGCACCCCAGGCTATGGTGGTGGCCCAGCTGGCTGCAAGCATCTCTTGTGCTTAGAACAGGGTGTGTGCACAGTCAGGTCTCATGCCAAATGTGCTAAATGCAAAATAACCATCTCCTTGCTGACTTGGCTCCTGTGGTGGTGGTGTTCAGAGTCTCCAGGACAGTGCTGCCCGCTGGGATGTTCTGTTATGATGGAAATGTTCTTGTTCTGCATTGTTCACTCACTAACCGCTACACGTGTGGCTACTGAACCCTTGAAACGTGGTCAGAGTGGCTGAGGAATGAAATTTTACATTTTATTTAATTTTACTAAATTTAAATAGCCACAGATGACTAGTGGCTACCATATTGGACAGAGCAGGCCTGGGGTGAGACGTGTGAAACGCTTGTCCTGCAGTTGGGTTTGGGTTTACCACAGGGAAAAGCGGACTCTTCGAGCCGGGAGTAGAGCCATGGGAGAATCCAGAGTGTTTCTGAGATGGTTCAGACTTCACCTCCACCATCACCCTTACCACAGAACCCAAAAAAGGACCAAAGAAGCCCCGAAATGTAAATAAATGGGAGCATGGATGATGGTTTCCGTGATTCGAAGTGGCTTCACAAGGGCAGCTAGAGCATCCTTTAGAAATGGGGATCTGTGCCTTGAAAAGGAACCAGATAAGGATGTCACCACAACCACATGAAATTTGTAGGCTAATGCCATGCTTGGGTTCTTCCACGAGGGGACTCAAGAAGTTTGTAGAAAATGGAATGAAAGTACAAGTTTTTTCGGTGTGAAAGTGTTTAAATCTGTGCATGTTTTTTCCTACTGTGTATTTTCCATGGATTCTCTGGAGACCCCTCATGTTATGGTGTGCTCACTCTGAGCTCGTAGCCAGTTTATCTGAGCTGTGGAAGTGAAACAATGATAGGGACAGGGAGGGGGGCAGTAAGGCCCCTCCTGGTGTAGGGGTAGGCGCAGCGCCCATGTGGGGCAGCACTTTCCTGCAGCCACTCTAACACGGGGTCTCTCACACAAGTCCATGGCCATCTCTCTGAAGAGCTGTTTTAGACACCATTTGCTATTTTTCCACTCCCTGGAAGTTTTACTTGCACAGATAATGCAGTATATCTGCTTATGCACGGTACATATGCATACCAGTGCTTTCCAGAATATAAATTTTTTACTCCTCAAGACTCTATTTTCCCCTTCGGGAGCAGAAAGGGTCTGTGTCCTCCTGGTTGAGATGTACTGGGATGGACGAGTGCTTCTTGACATTAGCGGGGCAGAAATGGCAACAGCAGAGCCCAGCCGGCAGGTCTTCCTGTTAGTCCTGGCTTCTTGGCAAATGGCTTCATCTCTTTCAGCCTCTGCTTAGCTCATCTGTAAAATGGGGGAAATATTCTCTCCCCCCACCCCCTTGGGTGGTTGTGAGGACTACATGAGGTAATGAATATTCACTAAGAGCTTGTGGAGTAGGCAGGTGATCTCTAACTGTGGGCTAATTTCATTCTGGCTTATTTTGTTTTCATCTTACCCGAGGGCATATGCACTGGCTGAGGGGGAGAGAGAAAGCACTCCCTGGGGGCGTGGCCACACCGCAATCCCTTCTCCATTCCCATCTCAGGATTTGGGGCACACACTCACACACATACCATGTGTATTTTTCAAGCTGCCAGGTCTGGGGTTCAAACCACACAGTCGCCATGTGGGTTCCAGTCCCCTTAATCACCATGCCACCAGCTTGCCCTGCTGGTTTCATTCTTTTTATTCACACAGAAACATTCTGGTAGTGCCGCCTGTTTCTAAATCTTCAGTTTCCTGGAGGGTGCCATTTTGAATTCTTCAAGAGGACACTTTCGAATGTCTAGGAATGGCGGCTTCCTTCAGGACGAAGGTTGTCGAGCAATTACCGCCCAGAAAGATGCAGGGCACCTCCTCATCCAGCCTAAGTCAAATCTTCCCAACACTTATTCAGGCCCTTCAGAGTTGATTAGACGGAAATCACAGGCAGCATTTGCCTAATATAAAATATGCACAGTAACACTATCTTAATTAGATGTACATGTCTCTGAAGATATAAATAAATGCTTCCTTTTTGATATGTCTGATTTAATAGCCTAATAACAGGGGAATGTTGCCGAGATATAATTCAGGGGTGAGGGAGAAATTAATAAACTCAAATATTTAAAGCTCAACAGCAATTAACAGCCCATTTAAAGCAAATTTCCGAATTTTAATTGTATTTATCCTCATCCAACCAGGACTAAGCCCAGGGTTCATCGTTATTCATTTCGCTCCGAACAGGGTGCTCCGGCCTTTACTCAAAGGCACATTCTCCTTCTGCTGTCTGGCCACAGGCTGGGCAACAGAGAGGGGACTCTGAGGCCACCTGACTCCACAGGTGGAGGCTTCTGGTTTCCTGTTTCCTGTCTTTGCTTCCTTGGACATCTGAGTTTCAGTTTTTGCACTGCATGTTTAGCTGCATACATATGCTTACTTAAATGCAAAAGCAGAATCTTTTCCTTCTTTAAAGTTCCAGGAATCAAAACCGGTCCACGTCCGTGACCTCTGCATCCTGATCTCCTTCCCGCTTGTGCAGAGGGGACGTGGTCATGAGTCTCCAAGCACATGCATGTCCTTAAACATGGGCCCACAGTGAGGCCTCGCATTCTTTTATTGTGATAATTCTTAACGTTTTAATTATTTACCAAATTACAATTTGGCATGAAAGATCACTTTATAAGACATCACATGTATCTTAACAGTCAACCGTGGCTCTTGATTTTTGCCTTTTCATTTCTGCTGGTAGCTTTGTAAGCATCCATGACTTCAGCGTTTTGACTCAGTTTGGCTTACACAGCTGGTGGCAGTGATGTGCACAGTGGTCCTAGCTAATAGGAAGTTGAGGAAGGAGACAGTGACATGGCAAGACTCTGTCAAACCTCTCTCTTGCTCTTAAATAATAAATAATTTGTTTAAAAAAAGAAAGGAGGGTACAAGGGGTGGGAGTAGGGTGCAGGGCTTGTTAGCAGACAGGCTTTAATGGACACTCTTGACTAAAAGGTGCTCAACCCTTGGGCCTCACTGCGGTGTTGTAGATCAGGCATCCTCATTCCCTGGGCTATGGACCAGCACAGGTCTTTGACCTATTAGAAAACCAAGGCACACAGCAGAGGGTGAGCAGCAGGTGAGCATGCAAAACGACATCTGTATTTGCAGTCGCTCCTCATCGCTGGCATTACTTCCTGAGCTCCACCTCCTGTCAGCCTGGCATTAGATTCTCATGGAAGCATGAACCCTACTGTGAACTGCACATGGGAGGGATCTAGCTTGCATCATCTGTATGAGAATTAATGCCTGATGAGCTGAGATGGAGCTGAGGTATTATGCTAGCACTGGGGAGCAGTTTCAAACACTACATTGTCGTGAGTTGTAGAATTGTTTCATTAGATACTACAAAATAATAATAATAGAAATAAAGTACATAATAAATGTAATGCACTTGAGTCATATGAAACCATCCCCCCCCTACCACCACCCTTGTTCTGGAAGAATTGTCTTCCACAAAACTGGTCCCAGGTGCCAACAAGGCTGGGGACTGCTGGTACAGGTAATAAGGTGCCACAGTATCATACTGGAGCCATACAGGAAGCCCAGGTTTGGATCCCAAGTCAACCTGAACACACTGGCCATGCCTGCAGTCCCAGGGGCTGGGAAGTAGAGGGGAGGACGGTGGTGTGGCGAGACCCTGTCAAGGGAAGCTGTCTGTCTGTCTCTTCCTCACTCAAAAGAAATGAAATAAACTTTAAAAGATGTTCAACCTGACTTGGGGATGCTGGAAGAATACAGGGATGGAGAGAGTCTGAGCATAGTTCTTACAACAGCAGTTTCTTGTGCGTATAAACCTTAGAGGGAATAAGTCAAAAGAAAGGGGCTGGAGGGTGGAGAGGGACACTGAGACTCAACGATGACCATTTGAGATGCGCCTTCAGTGGCACAGAGGTGTAAGGAGAGGATGCCAGGACACGGCCCTTATTGCAAGGACTGCGCCTCTACCAGGGAAGTCGCTGCCATGATCTCCCTTGTTCCCTGTGTACCTGTAAGTGACCTTCAGACCCCTTCTCTGAGGACTCCTTATGCCCTCTCCAGGGTGCCCATTTGTCGTGTTTGTATGACATGTTTCTGCCCATTTGGTCTTCTCCAGAGGTCTCTTCCAATTTGGTTCTCTCCAGGAATTTGGAATTGGAATCGAGGTGCTCTCCCCTGCTACCTGGAGCCGAGGTTCCTGGGAAGCTGGAAGTGATGTCTGGGTGGCCATGGTTAGCTGTTTGACAGAGGCAAGGCAAGCTGCACTCAGAGGGAGGGAGACGCAGGACAGAGAGGCGCTCTGATAAGAGAGGCTATCAGCATCTGTTATCTGTCCTTGTCGGGCTGACTGGGCTTCCGGCCCTGGGGAACTATTTATCTAAGGAATAAACTCCCTTTTGTTTTTCTTGCTGAAGCTCACATGTGTCATGATTGTTGTATCAAAATCAAAACCAGAAACAATCTTAAAGTAGTTGTGTTGCAGGGAGTGCTATGGACGTCATCGGGCAACTTCGAAGGTCAGGTGGAGCAGTGACCAAAGGCGAGGAAAGATGGAGACAGCCACGTAGAGGATCTCTGCCCTCAGAAGCTGCACAGAAGGAGGGGCAGGCCTTCCCTGTGCTGGCTGAGAGCGAGGCCAACAAAGGGGTGACCAGGGCTGCCGACAGTGCTGCATGACACCTCTCAGAGCAGAGGACTGGCCAGCAGCAGGGTGGTCCCTGAGCCACAGGCTCTCCAGCTAAGATGACATGCCAGTTTTCTAGGGCTACTGTGACAAGTTGTGTCTGACCAGATGGCTTAAAACAGCAACAACTTAGCCTCTCAGGTCCATGGCGCAGAGCTCTAGAATCAAGGTGTCCACAGGGCTGCCTCTCTCCAGACGCTCTGCCGGAGACTGTCCCTGCCCCTTCCCCCTTCTGGTGGTTGCAAGTGTTCCCCAGTCTCTGCTCTATCTCCATGTATTGTCTCCTCTTTCTGTCTCTCCTTCGTGTAGCTCACAAAGACATTGGTCATTTAGGGCCCACCTGGGTAATCCAGATGGCCTCATTCAATGCCCTTAATGTAATCTCATAGCAAAGACACCGTTTCCAAGGAAGCTCACATTCATAGGTTTCTGGGGTTAGAAGTGGACTCTTTGCAGGGGCCACCACTCAACACACTCAGATGGTGAGCAGTGACGGGGAGTACTCCTGGTGGAGCAGGGGCTCTTGTGCCTCTCCTGTTGCATCATGGTTAATGTTTTGCTAATCTTCCTCTGATTAAACTTTTTTTTTTTTCTACATAGTGATGGTTTATTTCCAGGGGAGGATTTCATGCCAATAATTGGGGTGCTTCAAGGAGAATGGTGTTCAGGTTTTCAGAGTGGACTGAAAACAGCCAATTACTCCAAAGGACACCTAGACAGTCACAGCATAGGCTTTGTCTGTCCCATCCTGATGCTCAAGCTTGAGGTGTGATGCTTCCTGTAAGGAGCTGTGGGACGGGCCAGGAAGGGAGCATAGACCACCCACTGGAGTAGGTAGCTCGGAGGGGTCTGCTGGGCCAGGCTGGGCCGTGTGGCCAGGTGGGCACCATTCAGTGGTGAACACGTGTGGCAGTTTCAGGCAGGAGATGAGTGATCTCCAGTTGACAGGGCCCAAAGGCAAATTATAGATTATCATAAGCAGATGGAGTGGGGAGCCCAGGGAAGCTATATTAAATTTCCCTATCAGTTAAGCTTCTTTTTTTACCAGTCAACCTTAAGTGATAAAAGGACATATGACAGCTACTGGGGTAGCTCGGAGTGAACAGAGAGCGGAATGAGCTACTTCTGGGACAGGTGGAGAGCAGAGCAGATTCTGCCCTTGAACTCCCCCATTTCCTACAGCTCTGCCCCGCTGATACCCTTCTTGCTTCCCATTGGAGGTTCAGGTTCCTGAACGAGAATCTGATTGGCCCAGATCAAGTGAAAGGGCTGATGGGGCATGGCATAGCACTGCAGGCACTGGGAGCTGAGAAGTGACGCCTCCTGGGCCTAGGGAAGTGGTGCTCACCGGTTAGGTGGCAGAGGGTGACCAAAGGGCCCAGGCTTTCGCAATTGGGCCAACGCTGGACTGCCAGGACTAGAAGTAGGACTGGGGTGTGCTGGCAGAGCCAAAGCGGGAGCAGACTTGGGGTGGGGCGTACAGGCAGTGGCTTTTGAATTGCTATGTGTGAGGGCTTTTGGGGACTCTCAAAAATGGTTGAAGACCCCAAAGAGGTGGTCTATATCTATTAAGTGTCCCTTATTAGAAGTAAGCCTGAGGACCAGCTCCATGGTATGGTGCTAATGAATGCCCAAGAGAAGCTGGATCCTGGGTGGCCACTGGCCCAGCCTGGCCCAACCCACCTAACACGTGCAGTGCCCAAGCCCTGGTCCGCTGGAGGACTGGAGGGAGGGGTCACAGCACGACCAGACCCCATACTGGGTGCTTCTCTCCCTCTCACATATATGCACATACATAGTCAATCATGAACAAAGAAAATAATTTAATAAAAAGGAATTTAGTCCAAGACATTTTTAAGGTAGAAGAACACCGTGTTAGCCCTCTTTGGGCAGAAGATGCACCGCACAGTCCTGGAGTGAGAGTGGAGGCTGTGGGTAATGACTTTGTGCAATGCTGGGTGAGTTTTGACCTGGATACCCCTGGAAAAGGCCTTGCCCAGGGTTCCCAGACCACCCCTGGAGAGCCGTTGGCACAGCCCTAAAGCAGGCTGAGTTTGCAATGCCTGCAGCTCTTCACTGCTAAACAGTGGTGCCCTCCTCCTGAAGTTGTCAGGAGGACTAAGGAGACAATTCGTGGATGAGTGCTTAGGACAGTGGCTGGTGTGAGTAGTAACTCAAACTTTGCCACTGTGCTTAAGCTCAGTCCCAGCTCTGGAGAGCCCACTGGCTCAGCCCCTGGGGCCGCAGATCACAGGTCTGATGGCTGATCAGGGCCTGAGAACTGGCCTCGAAACCCCGAGGCCAAAGTGGAGGCCCTGGCTCCAAGAGCGGACTGGCATGCTGAGTCGGGCTCACCAGACGAGACAAGAAGTAAGCAGTGCAGGAGCCTGAGTGGGTGTGAGTGCTGGCAGGTCCCGGGGTATTTTTCTCAGGAGCTGCCTGGTAGCAGTCCGTGGGGACACTGTCTCAGACCATGCAGTAGGTGTGTCAGCAAAGATAATTGTCAAGAGCCATCTTTCATGGTATCCACGAATCGTATTGCTGAGATACCTCTCTCTCCACACCAATCAATAAATAACACGTGAAATTGGGCCAATTTATGAATATTTCAGGTATAACAAATCTAAGTTTTTAATGCTCATAAATGATCAAAAGTCCATCAATATGTTTCCAACCTTCTGACTCTCCCTCCCAGCACCAGCTTGGCTGGCCCCTGACCCCTGCCTGCCGAGCCTAGGAGCCTAGGAACAAGTGTGGATGTCACCTCAGGCCAGGCTGGCTCCCCCAAGGATGCACAGCCCTCGCTTTCTTCCAGTGACAGCCAGCTACCTGACTGGCCACCAGGCCTGCTCTGAGGTGGGTACGCAGGACGAGCCACCATGGTCCAGTGCAAGGGCTGCTGGAGGAGCTCGTGCACACAGGCCAGGCACCGGGCCAGGCGGCTCGGCCTTCAGGAGGCCCCGACGTGTGGTGTGTGTGTTTCTCACTCGAAGAATGACCGCAGTGACGTAGGGTGGAAAGAAAGTTCACAAAACTCTCCTGGGGATGAAGGTTGGGAGTCCAAGGAGCAACCCTTAGGTTGGGGGTCCATCTTCCCACCAACGGCCCACAGGAATTGCTCCCAGGGGTCCAAGAATCTCCAGCAAGACCCAGCTCTCCTGGTTGTGGCTTTTCCCCACCTTATTCCTCTGGCCTGTCCTACCTACCCCCACCCCAGGGTGCCTGGGCACTTCCTCCCACAGGGGAGTCTCCTAGTGGGCAAGGCAGTGCTTTGACCCAGACGGCCACCAGCAGCCCCTTGTCCTCACCTGGCCGCCGCTCCAGCTTTGCATTTGCTAGCTAGAATTCCACATGGGGCCTGTCCTCTGTCGTTACATAGAGCCAGCTCAGAGCCACCGCTCACCTCCCATAGTCACCCCAACTGAGAGCCGGGGAGCTGTGAGGGGCTGCAAGGGGCTATGAGGTCGTCTCTTTCAATTTTGTCATTCATACCTGAGGACGCAGTCTCGGAGGGTGAGGGCCTCTCTCAGGGTCGTGTTAATGGAAGGAAGAGTGCTCTGAGCCTGCAAAACAGAGGCCCTGGGCTCCACAATGGTGCTCTCTCTTCATGTACGTTTTGCTCAATGGTGGAGGCCCTTGGGAAGATAGAGAAGAACCTTCTGTGGTTTTGCAGAGTGCTGTGTGACCCCAGGGAACGCACCACACCCAAGTCAATGGTAAACAAGCATGTTTGCAGGTCTTCATGTGTCTGTGCCTGGCAAAGCGAGCTGGCTCCCTCCTGTCCTCTGAGGTCGCATTCCT
>NW_006159840.1:3758856-3778849 GCF_000334495.1 Tupaia belangeri chinensis | reverse complement strand
TCCTGCTGGCTCAGCCAAGGGTTCTCACAAGCCTGTGAAGGTAGCTGATAAGGAATTTAGATTTGTGTAATAAGGGACTCTCGAAGGCCAGAACAGCTCTCAAGACTCAAAGGAATGAAGTCATGAACATGGGAAATTAAGCTCAATGCTGCTAAATTCCGTGGGCCTCCCTCAAGCTCTTGATTGTGCTATGTTTGGGATACTGGGCCCAGCCAGGACTCTGCCTGACTACTGAGACCACACCACCATGTGACCCACCAGAAAGGCTTTCCTCCTGCTGAGAGGCTCGGGATGTGAGACCTGGGGGTCCAGGGCCTCTTACTCTTGGGTCAGAGATGTCAAGAGACTTCCCTGAGGCCACATAGCAGGTAAGTGGCAGAGTCTGAGCCTTTGGAATCTCTGATGTCTCTGCCTGGCCTCTCCTAACAGACCGTCTCCTGACCTACCACTGCTGGGCACAGCTCAGGCTTATGGCCTTGACCTGGATGCTGAAGTGGTCCTCTGGGCTTGTGGGTTTCAGTCCGGGTGCAGTCCGGGTGACAGGTGACCCGTCTACACACGGGCGTGCCGTTCTCCTGCTTGACGTTCTTCAGTAATCCCCAGCCTGGTCACACATCTCATCCTGGGTTACACAGAGGGCTTGTTTTCCTGAAGTACTGATTCTATTTAAACTTCTGAGGAGAAACACAAATTAGTTTTTAGCTTAATTATGGAAAGAAGTGAAACTCTCTCAGTTTCCTAGGATAATCAGCAACTGCTGCCCTATAACGGACTGATATTTCCTCGCATGCAAGCACTGCTCAGGACAGGGGTCCCCAACGCCCTCGGCAGAGTGCCCTGGTCCATGGACTGTTGCCCAACCCTGACCCTCCCTGGTGGCTCTGCCTCCTGTCGGGTCAGCGGCAGTGTTGGGTTTTCACGGGAGCACAGACCCTGTCGGGCGATTGTCACTGTATACTGCGGTGGTAGTGGTGGGAATGGGGTGTTCGGTGGATGTGGTGCACCTGGATTATCCCTGGACCGTCTCCTACCCCGCCCTCCATCTGTGGAGGGATTGCTTTCCACAAGGCCAGTCCCTGCTGCTGGGAAAGTTGGGACTGCTGCTTTAGGGGAAGTTTAAGGAGCACAAAAGCAGGACAAAACCTTTGACCAGTGGCTGACCTCAGCCTCACAACAGCATCAGACACTTGTTTGAACATGACCTTGCGGAGGGGAACCAGTGTCTTATCCACAGTCACGGTCACGGCCGTGTCAGAGTAGCTGTCACCATGTGCGTCCTCTATGTTCTGCTGGATGCTTCCGCCCTGGAGCCAACCCTCACAGCATTTCCGTGAGCCGTCTTGTCATCCCCACTTTACAGGGGTGGGGGAGGGAAACTGAGGCTCTGAGCATTTCATTTACAAGCTCAGCCTCCCTGTGGCCTTGGGATTAGAATCCAAGGCACTTTGAATCCAAATCCTAGTCCCCGTCTGCCTTTGGTTTCCGAACTTTTTGCTTAGGGGTGATTTTCAATAAGCAGTTGTTTAAAAATCTGAATGGCCCGAATATGCCAGATGAATGGCTACTGATGCCCCGCTGCAATCTGTGTCACTTCTTATCACTGCAACAAACATCCAATTCTATCAAAATATGGAAAAAAATCATTTTGATGTTGCATTTGCATATCCAAGGATTGGAGGGTGGTTCGTATAATCAAATTATGTAGAGTCGTAAAAAGGGAGCATCATTTAAATAGCTTACAAAATTACTTTGAAGATGCACATTAAAATCTAAAGAACCCATCGCCTCTAAGATCTTTACAAAAAGATAAATGCTAATTGATTATGACAGCTTCGTCTTCATCGCTGGCGCCACGCTCCGTCTCTGCTTTGTCAAAATCCCAGCCCCAATATCGCGTCACCCTCCAGCCTGCTGCCGACACGTTCATTCCGTGCAGTAATAGCAGATGGAATTTTATGCACGACTGGCTTTTCCCCCTCTCCCCATAGTTGATCAAAAGGAGCAGCCTGAAAAAAACTGGAATTTGCTGAAATTCTGATTTCTTTCAGCAGTTTTATAGATTTTATAACTTATCTTTTATTGACTATGCAAGGTCTCTGGTCTCTAGCATCTGTTGGTTGCATCTGGGGAGGAAGATAAATTCCTTTTTTATGCCACCGAACCAAATTTAAGAGACAGACAAACAAACAGGTCCTAATGCAAGAAGACAGCAGCGCACGCCCTTCTTCATACTGGCCACCCGCTCTCCGTCCCTCCTGGGCAGCATAGGAGGAGCAGATGCTGTGTGGCTCTGGGCCTGCTGGCGACACAGGGACCGAAGCACGGAGGACCAGAGGACCGCTGACCTGGCCGAGGGCATGTGGCCCCCAGGGAGGGGGCCTGGGGGTGCTGGTCCTCAGCACACACTCTGGGGAGGCTGCGTTGTATACATTGAAACAATGACAACAACAAACCTCAAAGTACACACCATGCACAATTTCTCAGACTTAAAGAATTGGGCCTGGTCACCCAGAGACATGGTTATACATCATGGAGCTTCATTATAATAATGGCTCTGGTACTCCAACTTCTTTAAAACCTCAGCTGTTCGATTCAGCCTCTTCAGCTCCATAACTGTTTATAAGATTAATAGACTCTGATGCATAATTGACTCTCCCACCGGGAGAAAAAAAGAGAGTGAATCTAATCCCAGCCCTCGCAAAAGTAACATTCCCATAATGAGGTGGTGCCTATCCCACAGATGAGGCAAGGGCGGGGAGGTTCTCTGCACTGCCAGGTGGGGTCGGGGAGAGGATAGGAGTGTCAGTCCTAGGAAAGGTGGTCTGGAGGGTTGGTGGGACACATTTCTTCCATTTAGAGGCTTTTGCAGACACCATAAAAATAGACTTAATGATAGTCACAAAGCCCCGGGGCTGGAGCTCTGCAGCAGGGAACAGAGACTACCTGGGAAAAGACGGTAAAGAGGACTGGGTCCCAGTTCACAGGAAGTGGAAAGAGGGAAAGGGAAGCCACAGAGGTCGAAGGGACTAGGGGCTTGACATTTGAATCTGAGGCTTGGAGGCAGGAGTAGTATCTTGGGCCACTTTGCCTTTCAGGGCTTATGGGGCCCAGCGTCACGCCAGCCCTGTGGGAAACTGCAGTCCACTTTCTTTCTTTCTCTTTCTTCTTTTCCTTTGTTGAGAGATTTTTGCTATAGGATGTGTGCACTAGCCAGACAGAGAGACAGAAAGTGAGAAATCACCCCCCAGGGGGATGGCCGTTTAGCAATCACTTCTCTGCCATTCTCTCTTGGGATTTTGGGAATGCAATATGCGCCCGATGTGTTTTAAGCTGCTGGGTCCAGGACTTGAACTGCGGCCGGCTATGTGGCAGTCCAGTGACATAGCCATTACACCATCTGCTGGCCCCTGGGGTCCTGTTTCTAGGACCAGAAATGGGCTGGTAGGGACGGCAGGTCAAGCTCCAAATGCAGAGGAGCTTGGAGCCGGGCTGTGCTCTTGAAGGCAGGGAGGAAATGGAGGTCCTGGAAGAGCGGGTGGCTCGGGGCACAGGAGAGGCAGGGGCCGGGCTCTGGGGTGGAGAGAGACTGACCTAGGGCGGGCCAGCCGGGTGGCTCCAGGTTCTAGTTCTAAAGCCGTCTCCACATGTAGGCGGCCACTCAGCGGCCAGGTGACTGGAGCGAAGGAACGAGCCTGGCCTGAAGATAGAGACGGGAAGCCGAATGTTAGTCGTGGCTGTCTTCGCTGCCGCTGCCTGAGGTCTATACCGGCTTCTCTTCCCTGGGCTTTCTTTCTTTTTTACGTTCATTAATTGCTTTCCATTATGAAGGAGATTGAGAGTCCTCCCCAACAAGGTCCCTGCCAGTCCATCCCCAGCCTCAGCCCCCCTACAGCAAGCTTGCGCCTGCATGCTCCGGGAGGGCCCAGCGTGTACCGAGGAGATTTCTCATGTGAGTCCAGCTGTGCTGCCACTGCGTCACCTCCTGGCCCCTCTCTGGACTTATTTCAATGTGCAGGAAAGAGACGAAGTGGCTTGCAGCCTTACCGGGGGAGAAGGAGGTTTAGACAGGATTGTGAGTGGAGACTGAAATGGAGAGAGGGTCTTACTGTCTGTCCTTGGAGAGAGAGGATCTCTCTGTTGTCAGAGCAAGGAGAAGTCTGGGCTGATCCTCCATTGTTATCAGGTGAGTGCTCCTTCCTCTTTGCCTTAAATAACTGCCTTTAGCTTCTTCTCCAGCTCCTGGGAAACCCAAAGGGGGTCACAGAGACAAACCTTATCTCTGCCTCTGTTTTCCTTCGAGTTGACCACCAAGTGACCCCAGAGTCAAGAAGCAGGCCAGGCCTACATTAGTGTGGCCACAGAGCCACACATTTGCTTGATGAAAACCCAGCGATGCAAAGGAATAAAATCTGTGGCCTTCTGAGTTATTTAGACAAGGCACGCTCTGTCATTCACCTCTGAGACACGCTGCACTTTTTCTCTCCTTCTTTTTAAAGTTTGCTTTAGGAAGTCTGTACTTGTCAGAGAGAAACAGGACATTCCTCGTATGTTTTCCAAGCTGCCGGATCTGGGACTTGAACCACACAGTTGGCCATGTGGGTTCTAGCCGCCTTATCTACCATGTCACCACCTGGCCCAACTCTGCATGTTTTTCAAAGCACATTTCACATCATGTATTTAAAAGGCTAAGGTCTTACATTTAGATTTAGATCTGGCCTGAGGACCCCACCCCCTCACCATGTAAACGCTACACTCGGTCCTTCTGTCACTTCCAGGGGCTGACAAGACAGGAAACAGCGAATACCCAGCATCAGCACCCCGACTTCAGGAACTATGGGTGTTTTTCAGGGAAGGGAAAAATCCCCCTGCATGTGGAGGGCCTGGTGGGTGTTAATTTGACATGGCAATGAGATAAGGGTTCTGCTTGTGCCTTCAGCCTCACAGGATTGGAATGCCGTACTTAGCATAGGAGTCAAACAATTCCCGGGCTGTAGATTGCTTTCCACTTGTAGATCTTCTAAATAAATAGAAAAGTAATTAACAGAGTGGATGGCAGCTGTAGCAGGTGGAATTTCATTAGAGAAGGAAGAACTGAGACAACTGGGTAGTCGTTTTGTGTCCACTGTCTGATGAATCTTTCATGCCGTCTCTCTCTAGGATGGACGTGTCATCTCGCTTTTCTTCAAGGAGAGAAATTTCTGAATTTCCCATTATAGTTTCACTTTGATCAAGGGGAAAAGAAAAAAGAAAAGAAAAACCTTAAGTGCCTAAAACTGGTCCAAAAATAGAGAATTCTCATTTTGTATTTAGTGATCTGGGTTCTGAAACTCATTGGATGTGTAGTTCTCTCTTTTCTTGTATTTTTGGTTTAAAAAAGTTTTTACCAACTATTAAATATCTGAATTTTGAAAACGAGCCCAATGTCTCATTATTATTTCCCGTCCCTTTGGAAATAAGTGTCATTATGTCAGTTATAGCAGCAGGAAGGAATGGAGTTTTATAGGAAGGAAACTTACACTCAATGGGAAAAAGAGAAGATGTTTAAGGCATTTATTTTTAGCTTCCTTTACGAAATATTTTGGAAAGCATTAAATTCAATTATACATGTCCAGAATGGTACAACCTAATTTTAGCATATTCATTAGCAAAAAGGTAATGTTTGGCCTCATAGAAAGAAGCAAAATGATTAACTTACCAAGGAAGTGGGGGTCATAGGATTTGCTTTGAGAGGGTAATGAATGATATTATGGAGCTATAACGAAAAGATTTTGCAAAACAACTCCGGCTGGAGGCCGGCCTGGAGTTGGTTGTTCAAGAGCCGCCATGGAACCGGCTCTCCCCACCTGTGCCGTGGACGGTCTTGACCAGCCCAAATTGCCTGCACTTCAGAGAGAGGCCCATCCCTCAGAAAGAATGCGGCGTCCAGGGGAGGCCGGTGTCCAGGGGAGGCCGCCGTGTGAGGCTCGCCAGGATTATCTGAGTGTTCACAGGCTCCTGAATCAATAATGACATGGGCTTGCTTGCTTAAGCACCGAGGCACTCTGTCTGGCAAAGGAATTCCAACATTTTGTATTTTACATATTTGGACCTTTGAACTTGGAATATTTTGTTACACTTCACATAGCTTCATTCCCTGGGGGGGAAAATCTAGTCTTTCAAGTGGTTATTATAAAGCTAAGTGTATAAATATGCATGAGAGGTCATTATTACCACAAGATGATACTTAAAAGGTTCAAGTGTCTCTTACTAAGATTTTTCAACTTGTTCGGTGACAGTAAATCAAAGTCTTCCATTTTTGGTTGCTGAACTTTGCCTCTGATTGTTCTTTCAAAGTTTTCAGGGAAACGAAATGATTTTTGGAGCCTTTGACTGGCATGCATGCATGCATTCATTCATTCTGCAGATAAGTAATGAGGAATTGAATGATCTGTATCCATGTTGAAAGCGAAATGCCAAAGCTGAAGCCTGGGAGCATAGACTCTGAAGGTCAGGTCAAGGACTTCCAGATTTCAGATCTGGACCTGAAGCCAAGGGAATCAAGTGACTTTTCCCACATCACCCCACACCATGAAGTCGAGCCTGGACATCAGGCCAGGCTTGGTGCAGTGCTCAGGGACTTGGGAGGCTTGGCGACTCGCAGTGTGGGCTTCCCCTGGGAACCATGGTGGAGCAGAGCTGCAGTTGGTCCCATCTCTTACTTCCAGAATTCCATATTTCAATGTGGAAATCTCATACAGTGTTCTCGAAAGCTCCGAGGCTCTTAAATATGACATTCACATTCCAAAGTGACTTTAGTTTAACCCTGTGCTCACAGCAAGTTCCCACTTGGAGAAGATGAAATCTTCATCTCTAGAATTAATTACCCGTGCAGCCCTGTTCTCCGTGGGAAGGAGGAAAAGGCAGTGACAAATGGAGCCCAAAAGAGGAAAACAGGTCTACCCTTCCCCTCAGTTCCTCCCTCTCTGTGGGGGACACTGCAAGTAGCCCTGGGGGTCTGACAACTTTGTTAGTCCCAAATCTAAGTTCCAAAAGGAGTAAGGGAAGCCTCTCTTCAACTTTTGCTCCAGGGGCCCCAACCTCTGACTGACTGGCAAAATCCTTGGGAACGGGAGTGGGAGGAGCCTCCAGGCCATGCTTCTCCCCCCTCAGACTCTCAGGATGGCAGATGCCCCCTCAAGGCTTCCTCAGATCCTGAGGCCAAGCTTGGTGGAGGACATTGTTGTGAACAAGCACCTGGTGAAAGGCAGAGCTGAGCTCTCCCCAAAATCACTGCTCACCTGTGGTGAACTCACAGCCCATCCGCAGAGCTTTCGATGAAATCTTCCTGCCTGAAGTGTCTGAGATTAGACCTAACGCCTTCTCACTTGTTTCTCACAACTACATCTACATGTTGTAGATTTGATTTCTTTTTTTTTTTTAAACTTTTCTTCTTTTTTTTATACCAAAGGTCACAATTACAAAAGACAGAGAGAGAGAGAGCGCATTCCTCAGTGGGGCCTGGTTAGGCCCAAATCCTTTGCCATACTCTTAGGCTCCTCTGCATGTGTGTGTGCACACCTAGCATATTTGTCAAGACTTTGGGGCCAAGACTTGAACCCTGGTTGGCCATGAGGCATCCAGTTTCTTCTGCATAGTGCTTAACTCCTGTGCTACATGGCCAGGCCTAAAACTGATTTCTATTCCACAAAATTTGGGGACATCACGTGTCCACACAGATCCGTGGAAAGAGCTTGCACGGGGAGACCAGTGTAGGTTTGAATCTCTGCTGCTCCTCTTAGCAGTGGGAGCTTGAGCAAGGGACAGACTTCCCTGAGGCTCAGATTTCTCTTCCATACACTGAGACTGGCCCTGCCCACCTTGGCTCCCACATTTTATCCGAGTTAGAGCAGACCATGCACAGTGCACCTGGCCTGGAAGTTGCAAAGGGCTCACCTCCACCCTCAGCTTCCAGAGTTCTTAAGAAAAGCACTTCGGTGTGTTTGGATTCCATTTGGTCAGACCAAAATATCCAATAAGCACGTATCTTATTTGCAAATAATTTCTGTACAACTCTTTATTGTTACTTTCACACTTTTTTTTATATGGTTTTGGCATAAGATGTGTGTGCTTGCTGGAGAGAGACAGAGAGACACAGAGAGTGAAAGTGAGCAATCACCCCCCTGTGGGGGATGTCTATACTGCAATCCCTTCTTCTCCAGTCTCCTGGGATTTTGAGCATGCATGCACACATGTCCAGTGTGTTTTTCAAGCTGCCAGGTCCAGGACTTGAACTGTGGTCAGCCATGCAGTAGTCCAGTGCCCCAACCACCACACTGCCTGCTGGCCCCACTTTCACACTTACTAAAGTGATGAATTTTAAAAGTGAGCGCTCTGTTTGCGTCGTTTTCCTTCCCTTCTAGTGTGATGTGAGTTTCTATCTCAGCGGTCTCGTCAGCCCCGTCTGTCGTCCACCTTGGAAGCTCAGGATATTTGCTGAAAGACACTAATGATGGAGACTTTCCAGGCCCATGTTTTTCTTTCATTTAAATTGCTGCCTTCCCCACAAGTGCAGGGCGGGGGAAGGCCTGAGATGGCTGACGTCACCTCTCCCAGAGCCACGGGCTGGCCGTGTGGTAAGTCAGCACGTGGGCCATTTAGACCTGAGCAGATGCAGAAAGGAGCGACGGAACAGTTCTGGGACAGACTCCTGGTTTGAGAGGGACCTCCTTCCACAACACACAAGTGAGGGTTTTCCCAGGATGAATTTTCTTTTAAGTTTACTCATTTGTTTGTCCATCTCTTCCATGAATGTGTGCAGGAGAGGGAAACAGCACCCCAACTGGGTCTCAATGCCATGACCCCTCCCTGGGATCGTGGTCACAGGGCTTAGCTTACACCAGTGCTGGACTGTGGGGACACCCTGCCTGGCGTACTCAGGGGGGTCTCCGGACACACACCAGAAACCTCCCCCTGCAGTCAGCCTCGCGGTGTCATGCCTTACCACTGTGCCACAGTCTTGGGCTAATCCTCTTGGAAAATACTAATCATTTCATTGTCCCCTCATCACCAGAGTCTTTTCCGCTGATGGCTCCGCATGCATTTAATGTAACCTTCAAGCTTTTGCTTAGACTCTTGGTCCAGGTCCTTACACATTTTCACAAATGACATATATGGGGACTGCAAAAACTTTGTGTGAAAGAGCTGGCCCCATAGTACAGCGGTTAAGCCTTTTGTATTGAAAGCTGGATCTCACATGGCTCTATTCCCGGTCCCAGAGGCTTGATAAAACACACAAGGCATATGTGCATGTGTGCTCAAAATCCTAGCAGGGCGGTGAAACAGGACAAAGGATTGCAGCGTGGCCACGCCCCACAGGAAGTGCTTTCTCTTTCTCTGGCAAGCACACATGACTTCTAACAAAAAAGAAGAAGAAAAGAAAAATGGAATTAAAGTACAACTTTATTTTGGTGCCAAAGTTTTTGAAATCCATGCATAGTTTTTCCAAAATGCACACTTTCCATGAGCTGTTTGAAGACGTTGCATGGTATATTTACCATGAACTGAGTACTATGAAAATTTCTTACAGCAAAATAAACTTGAACTTCTTCCATTTTTCATGAGCTTCCTGAAGTCCCTTCCCATGTGTGAGAGGATGGGCAGGACGGGGTGCTCAGATTGGGTTCGGCTCACCCTGGAGGTGTGCTCATGTGCCTTCTACACATCGAACATCACCTTGGAGCTGCTGGCCTGGCCACCTGTGCCACGCCTCTCTGGGGTGGCCGCCTCCCGCTGCACCTGCTCTCCTGGTAGCTCCTGTGGTCATTCCCACTCCTGGTCTTCCTTTATTCCCCTGGGATTCCTTCGTGTTACCGCACCCCGAGGGGCTCACACAGGACGTAGCATCCCCAGACAAGATGTCTGTCCATGCGCAGACCAGACAGCGCTGGCCCTTGAGCATCAAGTTCCTTCCTGAACCGCCTTGGCATGGAGTCTCACCTTGCTCCAGGCACAGGTCGCCAAGTACTGTCACAGATCCACAGCGACTTTTTTGGCTCTTTTATTTGTAAACTTTGAATTCATTCATGGTTTTCCTCCTCATCACTGCTCATTTGAACTACTTCCCTGGTGGGTGGTGGTGGTAGGGGGGTGTCACACGCAGGCTGCTGTCTTGTGGTTTTCAATCCATTTTCTTTTTGCTCATAAAGATACTAAGGAAAGTTACCCAGGCTTGGAGGAAGGGCTCAGTTGTGTTCTAGAAAAGTAACACGTACATAGTCTTATCTTTTTTTTTTTTTTGAGAGGTTTTTGCTATAGGATGCGTGCACTTGCCAGACAGACAGAGAGAGAGAGAGAGAGAGACAGAAAGCGAGAAATCCCCCCCTAGGGGGCGATGGTCACGCCACAATCCCTTCTCCTCCTTTCTCCTCTTGGGATCTTGGGCACCCACACACACGGGCCCGGCGTGAATTTTACTTACACCATCCGGGGCTCGAACTCCAGTCGACTACATGGGAGTCCAGCGACATAGCCATTACACTAACTGCTGGTCCCCATAGTCTTGTCTTGAATGACAGACTCTCTTCCTATCAAAACTAGAGCTGCATGAGAGTTAGAGGTCTCCTAGTCCAAGAAACCAAGGTTCAGAAAGGCAAGTGACTCACCTGAGGCCCTACGAAGGGGGAGTGTCTATCCTGAGTCAGGATTAGACTCCTGCCTCTTGGCTGCTCTTTGGAAATGCGGATCCCTCTTCCAGAGGGAGTATGTGCTCACCAGAGAGAGACAGAGAGGAGACAAAGGGAGAAAGCACCCTCTGTGGGGTATGGTTAAACCACAATCCCTTCTCCATTTTTTTCATCAGGGATTTGGGGCATGCACGCACATGGGCCCAGCGTGTTTTTCAAGCCACAGGAGCTGGTATTCTAACCACATGGTCAGCCATATGGGACCCAGGTCCCTTACCCACTAGGCCGGATAGCTGACTCTGTGTGCCTATTTTTAAAAATGTTATCTTTTTAATAAAACTATATATTCAAAAGAGCAATAGCAACTTCTAATGCCACTCAAGTCAAACAGATTTCATGGGGGCACCAGATGGCACCTGTGCACACTTCGTCATCTAGGCACCCTGGGTCTCTGAGCATGCTGTCTACTTCCATGGGGACCCTGTCAGACCCTGCTGGAGAGCTGCCCTCCGATCCCAGCAGACCACAGGTGTCTCTGCATTGCAGGGGCCTGGGCTGCCCCGCCAAAGTTGCAGGGTCAGTCCTGCTTGAGACCCTCTTGGCAGGCCTATAGCTTCATTTGTGGAAGCTCTGATGGTTGGAGGGTTTCCTTCTGGTCAGATAGGCTCTGCCAGCCCTAACCATCCAAGTCTGCTCATTTCGCTCCAGTTTCCTTGGCCTTGGCTTGCCGGGGGCAATGCTGGCATTAGACACGGGGCTGGAGTGGGGTGCTCAGGACTCCCCAGCCCCTTCTCCTCCAGTTCCTTAGCTTTCCTGGCTCCTTGACCTCCCTCATCTGGTTTTCTCTCCCTATTTGCATTTTTCACCAAAACCTTGTCACTAATAACCAGTCGGATGATCCTTTCCAGCCTTCTCTGGCAGCTTGTCTAGCACATGGCTGCCGGTGCTGCCCCAGTCTCCTGGGTCCCGGCTGTGCTCAGAGTGTGAGGCCCCAAATCAGGACACGGAAAAGGTCATCACCCTACCCTTGCTCAGCGCCATCCGTGGGGAGCGATCTTCAGACGCGCAGTCTTGGTTCTGTCCTCTGGAGCGGCCCAGGGTACATCTAATCCCTGTCAGTATTTTAGGCGTGTGACCCTATCCCTCTTGCATGGCCCTTCCCTCTCCTCATGCGCTCGCCTAAAGGATGGATATAAATGTGTGCACCTGTGGCCACGTCGTCTGACTGCTGCACAGGCCGCTGGGCCGTTTTCCTGCCTTTGTGGAAAATTCTATCTTCAGCAGTGCAGACGGGGATGCACGGCTTTGTTTAGCAGCACCCTCATGCCTGGAGCTCGTGGTTGACCAAATCCCTCCCTCCCTGCCCGCCTGATGGGATTCGCTGGCAAGCCTGGGCTCTATTATTCTCTACAGATGTCATCTGTTTATTTTTGAACTCTTGTGTTAATTCATATTTTTATTAATATCTGGATTTATTATTCTAGCTGATTGCTAGAATTTCTTTGAATCCCGATTCTTTCATGTCCCTTTTTGTTTCCTCCAAGCTTTTATTGTGTACAAATTTAACTCATGGACATTTTGTGTGTCAAAGGCAGGGACACGTGTGCCACAGGGGTACAGGTTCACGCTGAAACAGCTATCGTGTATGCTGGGGTTGAGCAGGGACAGAGGCAGATGTCGGGAGGCAGTTTTCTCCCCATCAAAAGGGGAAGCTGCAGGTATGTGGGAGGTCAGTCTCCTCCCCATCAGACGGGGAAGCTGCAGGTATGTGGGAGGTCAGTCTGGACAAAGGTCGGAGGGGTCAGGACGGACTCTTGCTCATCATAGAGTGGACGCAGAAATAACCAGGTGTGTGTGTGTGCGAGTTGGTGTGGACACTTTATGTCCAACCCAGCTCTGTCTCCTGAGAGGTCCTAGCCAGGACACCGCAGTACCTCCAAGCACAACCTGAGTCCACATCTTGGTTTCTAAGCGTCATTTAGCAATAAAAGGAAGCCGGGTTCTGTGGTTGTTCCTGGCTTGGGCTGGGGAAATACACCATGAGCCTGCGGCTGGGGCAGCAGCGGGAAGGGGGGGTGCTCCAATACCGTCAGGAGTGGGCACCTCCACGGGACTCCAGAGCCACCCGAGAAAGCTGTCTGGGCCAAAGCTGTAAGAATTGAGCAAACAAGTAAATACCGTAGTACTGTGCTGTCACTCCAAGTGTGGAGTAAGTACCCGTGAGTCTGTGTGGACGCGAGTGAGTGGCAGTAAGGACACACATTGCTCACAGAGAGCACCAGACCATTTTTTTAGATGCTCCCCGCTCCAAGGCATGGAGAGATTTCGCCACCGCCTCCCGGCCGAAGGCAGCTGACTCAGTGACTTCCCCCTAAAGACGACAGTCTGGAGGAGGGAAGACCGGACTCGCCTGGCAAGGCTTCGTCGCCCGGGTGACCAAGGTCATGTCGCCAGTGGTGTCATATTGATCATGGATACTTTTTTAATGCCAGAGGGCACATAATGAGAGAGACAGAGACAGAGAAAGTCCTCCCAGAGCCTGGTCACCCTGCCAGGTGTTTTCCTTCAGTTCTCTCTGCGGCTCCCGGGCTGCCTGTGCACGCCTGGCCCACGTCTGCAAGGTTCTGCCATCTCTGACTGGCTGCCAGTGTCTACTTGCCACACAGTGGGGGAGCCCAAGCTTGCCCTGCCCACCCCGTGGCCTCAGGCCTTCCCCTGGCATTGGGACATTGCCTGGGGAGCCTCAATGTCTCTGTTTCCTTCCATGTAAACCAAGGCTCTCGGTCAGGGTCTTCGCCGCCATCCTCCAGGCCTGGCCCACCTAGGAGGCCTGCTCTGTTTGGTCCTGCCCACCTCCTGCACCCCAGCCTCATTCACCACCTTCAAGCTCCTCGAAGATGCTTTTGCCCCAGAGTCCTCAGCTCCAGATCACTCGGTGATTTCAGCCACCCTGAGCCGTCTGAACAGCTGTGAAGAGCGCTTTCTTTGTTTCTGTACTTGATTTGAAAGTAAGCTTTCTGGGTCCAGGCTCCGTGTCTTTGAACATTTTATTCATAAACATGGAATTTAGTAAAGTGTTTTTGTGCAACTATTTTTTTAAATAACTGTCACTTGATAAACTGTTTTTTGAACACGACGACTGTCTAATTAAAAACATTAGTTTTCAGCTTGTTAACACAGGTCCTCTTCTTGGGTGTTTCTAAAAAGGTGCTGGTGCTGCCTAGGTAGGGTTCGGTATTTCCCTCCACGGTTAACAGCGAAGCCGGTGTCCCCTGACTAGCCTCTCCTAGGACACCGTGGCTTCCATTGGTCAGGTCTGATCCACCAGCCCCAGCTGAGTGTGAATAGAGAGCCACAGGCCAGACGAGAGGCTTTGCTGGAGAAGCCCGGAGTCGAATGCCCGGGCAGTGTCCCTGATCGGAGTCTACCATGCCATCAACTGAGGCTGCTTTCCCCAGCTCAATTAGACCAGGTAAACCCGCCCCACACTTCCCAGATGGCTCTTCTCCAGAGAGAAGCTCTAAAAACTGTCACTCTAGGGACCAGCAGATGGTGTAATGGTTATGTCACTGCACTCCCACATAGTTGATCGTGGTTTGAGTCCTGGATCCGGCAGCTAAAAAATTCATGTCAGGCTTTTCAGTGAGAGTGGAGAGAGCGCCATGAAGGCCTCAGGCACCCTTGGGGAGTACAAGGTGGGCGGAGCGCTGCCTGCCCACACCCCAGTGCAGTGCGCTGCCCGTAACCACCTGGTCGCCACGTCCTGCTCCTGGTACTTGGTAACTCAGCTGAAGAAGTCCTTGGGGGACATTGTTGCTGTGGGCAGGTGTTAGAGAAGTCCTGACTGTGGGTGAAGAACTTCGCATCCTGCTGCGCTCTGACTCCCCCACAGCAGCACACCCACACATACCGCGAGTACCGGGACTCCTCCCATGCACAGTGCCGTCACCCAGAGCCACCGCGTCATGGGCAAGCCCGCGCCCACTCTATCCTGATCAGACAGCGGAGGGGATCCTGAGCAAGGGCCACGGGCTGGTCAGCAGCTCCCTGACCCCCAGATCAAGTTCCCACTGCCCCACTGTGTCCTACAGCGCCAGCAAAAGCCACGCTTCACCACCAAGAGGCCCAGCACCTTCTTCCAGGCTCCAGGAGGTCCCAGGTGGCCCAAATAAACTCGGACCAGCCAGTGTGTGGGGGGGAACGAAACCAAAAAAGACCTCAGGCCAGACACGTGTGCATATGTGCCCAAAACCCCAGAGGAGACTGGACGAGAAGGGCTTGTGGTTGGCCACTGGCAGTGGGGTGGGGGCATGGGGGCCGATTTCTCACTTTCAGTCTCTTTGGCAAGTACACATGCCTTATAGCAAAAATCTCTCTTAAAAAAGAAAAGGAAAGGAAAAGAAAAGAGAACAAACGCTCACAGTCCCGTCCTCTCTCTATGCCTGGTGCACCGTGTCCAGGCTGCAATCCGGCACAGCGCTGTGGACGCGCAGGGAGGCCGCTCTGAGAGCCAGCCCTTCCCTCCGGCAGCACCCACCTGCTCCCTGCCTGGTCCACCTGAGGAACAGCGGGCCTTTCAGGCTCCATCTTGCCACATGGGGGCAGCTAGGGTAGGGCCAAAGAAGGCAGGGAGCCCATGCCTGCATTGCTGAGGTGTTCTGTACATGTATGAGTACGTATGTGAGTGTGTGTAAGTGTGTGATAATCTGTATGTGTTTGTGAGTGTGCACATTTACGTGTGAATGTGTGTATGTGTGTCTGTGTTGGTATGTATGTATTATGTATGAGTGTGGCTTACGTGTGTGTATCTGTGTCAGTGTGGATATGAGATCATGCATGTGTTTGTGTGTATGTGGGAGAGTGTGTCTGTGTATGAGAGTGCATGTGAGGGCAATCTATTTGTGTGTACGTGTTTATGTGTATGCACGAGTGTGACCATGTATGTGACTCTGTGTGGAAGTCTGTCTGTGACTATAGGTAGGTGTGTGAGTGTGTGCTTGTGTGTGTGTCTCCATGTGTGTCTGTACATGTACACATGTGACTATGTGTGGCTGTGCATGTCCATGACTGTGCACGTGTGTGTGTGTGTGCACCTGTGTTGTGTGCATGTAGAGAACCAGTCCCAGCTGTGCAGAGGCCACCTCTCGGCCACAGCCCGGGCAGGGCAGCCCTGCAGGGAAGCACTCTGTCTGTGGCTCCCCTTCCTCTGCAGCCGCAGGACCCCACCCTGCTGCAGCCCTGGGCCTTCTGGTCAGGTGTTTGTGACCCACACTCAGCGCCTTGTGTTCCTCCTTCACGTTTCGAGCACCCTTCTAGGAACAACTTCCTGACCAGTGATACGGTGACCGTACCTGCTGCAAATGTGAGGCCTGGATGAGGTGGACGAGGGGAGATGGGGCCTGGTCGACACGAAACACTGTGATCTTGGACAGTTCTCTCCTCGGGCCCTAAAATGTGCATGTGATGTTTGTAACTGCGCAGTACTGCCTGGTTCTGGGGTTCTCAGACACTGAAGGAGAGAGAGGAGGAAGGACCAGAGTGTGGCCTGTGACTGGGCACTCGCAGGCCATCATGGGTGTCCAGGGCCTGTCTCCTGGGGAGCTGACCTTTGGGCTCCACGTGGTAGGTTATTGCTTTCCTTGACCTCTGGATGTCTTGACTTATTGGCTTTGAACTGATCTATTGATTTAATAAAAGTCATTTATCATCATCATTGGTTCAAGATAAGACATTCAATTTATCTGCAGTTTGGCGAAGGTCATCAAGGGTTGATGCTTTGCTGATTTTGTTGGGCAACTAATTCCCACGGCATGGTCACAGGAACCCCCCAGCAGTGCCACGGTCCTGTGACCCACCCTGTCCCTGGATCCTGCCCTCCGGGCACGTCATAGTTGGGGATGGAAGACCTCAGCCATCCATCAAGCTGGCGTTGCCAACTGCAGCATGCAGGAACAGCCAGCAGGGTGGTGTGGGGGAGCGGCTGCACCCCTCCCTTGGCACCTCCTATACCCGTCAGTCCCCAGGAAGCCTTCCCCTGAATGGCTGGTGGGATTGCTCAGAACCGGGAATGAAGTCATCGGCAAGTGTGAATTCAGTTCCTCTGGGCATTTGTAGTCAAGAAGACAAAAAAAGACAAAAACCCTTCACGTCCAGCCGGAGTGTCCAAAGGCTTTTCAGGATCTTTCTCCTTTGCAACAAAGCACAGACCACACAACGACACACAGAGGCGACCGTGTGCAAAGCCGCACTTAGCACACGTGGGTGCCACATGCTCCGACACTGTCCCCTACCCAGCGTGGAACACTGCCCGCATGGTAGCTTCACGTGGCTGTGAAGCAGGGTGCCTTGAGGTGGGAAGGGGTTTTGGAGGTTTGTGTTTCTACAAGCTCAGGCCCAGACCCCCAGGTTGTGTGCCCAGCCGGGGGTGGGGGAGAGGGGGGCCTCCATGCCAACTCCGCATGTTCTTTGGGGAAATGAAAGTCGGCCTCCCGAACATCAAAAGAGGAAACGAAGCTAGCTGGCTGCCTTCCTCTCGGTCCTCCCGCTGCTGGCCTGCCAGACCCTGGGCACCGTCTAGACCCGCTCCTATCGCGGCTGCAGAGGGGCCAGCTTCTCCCATGTCTGGCGTGTGATTTCTGCAAGTCGGAACCTCCTTGGTCACCAGCAGAGAGGAAAAACGCGGAGCAGTGTCTGCGTTTCCTGCCCGTCCCCACGGGGAACGGCGGCAGCGGGAGGACGGCACAGCGCTGTCTTCGGCAGGACTTTTTGAGGGCAAAACATCTTCTGGAAACACTTCCTCAAAAGTGTCATCTCCTCCTGAAATGCTGACTGGTGTGGGTCCCATTAAAGCTCTGTGCCTTAGAAGAGATCATGGAGCAACCCTTGTATAACGTTTTTTTTAATTTTTAATTTTTTTTACAGTTTTAGTCTTCTACATGTGAAGGGAGCCAGCTTCTCTTAATAATTAATTGCGATGGCTATTTAAAGCGTTCGTAGCTATAATCAGAAACCTCAGCCTCATTACTCGGGCCCAAGAGCAGCGAGTTCTTGTACATTTGGATGCCCACTGAGCTGAAAGAAATGTAAAGAAAAACAAAGGAAATGTTTTCCCCAGCCTCTATTTAAGCCTCATAACAACTTTTTACTCTGAAAAGAAAAAAAAAAAGCATTTCCCTAATTATTATATAGAGCTGCTAATATCTCACACCCTCGCATTCCTCAGATTCCTTCATAACTACCCAGGCTTCCAGCACCTTCTCACCGGCGCAGACCCAGTGACTTGGGAACTAAACATGCACAGGCTTTATCGGAGGGCAAGTGCTGTTGGGCTCAGCGAAGATTTTGGCTCGTTTCTTTTTTCTTTATTTTTCAAACAACTTTTTCCCCCAGTTTGCCAGAGGCCATGTGTGTTTATCGGGAACAGACCGAGGGGGGGAGAGTGAGAAACCGTTCTCCTGTGGGAAGGTCAGGCTGTAATCCCTTCTCCTTTATCTCTCCCAACTCTCGGGATTCGGGGCACACATGCACATGCACCCAGCATGTTTTTCAAGCTTCCGGCTCCAGGACTCAAACTGCACAGTTGTCCATGGGGGATCTGGCTGCCCAACCACTAGGCCATGCCTGCCCCCTGATTCATTTCTAGCTTCAGAATTCTGACCATGACCAAGTCTCCAGCTGCACAGACAGGAATGTTGTGATCAGCCCTTCTGTGTCTCTGTCCCAAGCCCCCTTCCCTCTCCCCTCCCTGTAGAACCCCCAGTTTGTCAGGAAGGAAAGAGCTGGCTGAAATCCCTTGTTGAAGATGTTTAGGGAGGGTCGGGAATTCTACATTTTTCAAGGGTTTTCTTGTAGATTTTTTCCCTGTGTTTCAGCCACACTTTTCAGAATGTGAAAGTGCCTCACTTTGAAAGACTCAAGGAAAGTGTAGAAAACTAGTGAAAGAGGCAAAGAGACGTGCTGGAATTTGCCTCTTTTAATTACAAAGAGATTCTTCTTTTTCCAATACCTTGCAACAGCAGTGGATTTTATAGTGTGCAATTAATTCTAATACACTTACGATTTGATTTACAAAAATTCTTTCAGCTAGATACCTCTAGGGAAAGCAGAGTGTAAGAAGGGTGTTAATTCTGATGGTCTCCTTGGTGGCCAGAACCTACTGATACACCCCTCTGTAGGTTTCCTGGGGAGGGCAGAGGGTGGGCGGAAGAGGAGCCCACGGGCACGGTGGCTCACCAGCTCCTGAGACTTCCTGGGCGGCAGAGCTCAGGAGCTGGTGCCTGTCTGAACGTGGAGACAGAGGCAAAAGAGAAGTAGCTTTGGTTGCTCTGGCCTGGGGCTCCCTGGGAATGTCCTTTCTTCCTTAGGCAGCTTGGCCTGTCTTCTCTTTGTGGATGTGGAGTCAGGATAGACCTTGGGGACGGTCAGGTCCTCCTGGGCAGCCAGCTCTACAGGGGGACTGCCAGGACCCTTCCTTGGCAACCTGGAGACAGGGGCTGGGATCCTCTCCTGACCAGGCAGGGGACATGTGTGTCTATGCCTAAGGGGGCTGTTGTCATGGAGAAGCCAGTGGGAGGAGAGGAAGGGCGGGCAGTGCCTGAGGTAAGGAGCACGTGGACTGGGGTTTGGCCTCAGTCTCGTCCTGGCTCATGGTGTGGCCTCAGAAAGGGAAACTGGCTCATCCAGTGACCCTCTGTCCCTAATGTGCAGAGTACAGATGCCAGTGGCCACCTCTTTGGGTCTCTGCGAGGGTACAGCTGTGTTTGTAAGGTGCACACCTATCGAGTACCAATAGGTGCTCCACTGTGGTGGAAGTGTGGTGGTCCTGGGAAAGGTCCCTCAACCAGCAAAGTCTCCCCCACTGATCTGAGTTAGCGGAAAAAGCTCCTGCCCATGCTCAGTTGAGGTTCTGTCCTTGGACGTCTCCTGGTGAAGCATGAGCCTCCTCCAGGCCAGGAAAAGGAGGCCCGGCCTAGCTGGGGCCCCGTTTGCAGCGGTTGGTTTATCAGCAGGGCGCTGACACTGGAAAACTGCAGCCCAGTGTGGAGGGGGTGGTGTGGGCTGACCTTGGGAGTAGGAAGGAGAATCTGGGTGGAGGTGGGTAGGGCTGGGGCTGTGGGAAAGAGCGGCAATGTATCCACTGTGTCCCAAAGGCTGTGAGGCTGGGACACACTCATCTTCAAACAATGTTAGCTGTTTTCCACAATATGCTCAAAACTTTATTCATCGTCTGATAGCTTCCTGGGCAAAGAATTCTTAATTTAATGCATTGGGTGGGTCTAAGTGTTCATCTTTTTTTTTTTTTTTTTAAAAAAAGGACAGTAACTACACAGCAG
>NW_006159840.1:3756132-3758825 GCF_000334495.1 Tupaia belangeri chinensis | reverse complement strand
AGGAATCAAAGAATTATGGAAATCTGGAAAAAGTAGTTCAGTAAATATACCCAGGTTAGGGGTCGGGTGGGAGGTGCTTACCACCTGGCACTTGATAAATATTTGTGGATTGGTAGGGACTGGCCTTTCCTAACCATCCCAGTGCCCTGAGGTTCCCCAGGAAACCGTGTCGGGCCCCAGGCCTTCAGTTACAGAGCATTTTGCTCTTTCCTTGTCAACTCAGCCATTCCGCGGGTTCGCTGGGCACTTACTATGTGCCTGCACTAGGAACTAGGGAGGGTACAAGCTGGTGAAACCCCTTCCACAGAGAGACCCCTGTGGGCAGACTTCCCAGCCAGGAGCCCCACTCTTAGATTTCCCTCCCCAGCCTTCCCCACGCCCTGCACCAGGAATACAGAACCGTATTTAGCTGGAGGACTTGCTTCCCCTCAGCAGAGCTGGTCTGTCATCTGACTCAAGGCAGCTCAATCAAAATCTTTATTCCAGAAGGTGGGCAATCGAATTCAGAGAGAGAAGTCCGTTTCTGCTGGTGCCTGGAACTTAGGACACATCATGGAGAGCTGAAGGAACTTTATGTCCGCTCTGTACTTGCCGAGGAGCAGAGGGCCCTGGTGAGCGGGGAGAAAAGACCAGGACAAGCTTGAGCGAGAGAGAAGCAGAGAGGGCAGGGCCTTGGAGTCGGAGAAACGCAGTTTCGTCCTGATGGTTTACACTTGATGCTTCTAGCTTGCTTCTGGCTCTGTTGTGCCCTGTCGGTTTAGCTTTCATAGAGCAAAGCCCTGTAGCTTGTAGCCAGGGGCACCCAGCTCAGCACTGCGGACATTTGGGGCCGGCTCGTTCTCTGCTGTGGGGCTGGCTGGCCCTTGGGCTCTGCTCACCAGGCTTCAGTAGGTCCCTCCCTAGTCATGATGACCAAAATGTCTCCATATCTTGCCAAATGTCTCTCGGGGATGGGAAAGTATTCCTGGTTAGGAGTCACTGACTCAAATATGTAGAAGTTTGCTTTCCTGAGGTGAAAGGGCGTTAGCCCAGAGTTAGTGTAATGACTATAAAAAGTTGCCACAGACTAGGATTCCCTCTGGCTTCTTTCTCCTCCCTTTTAGCACGTGGCTTTTCTCCTCATTGTGACAAAACAGCTGCCTTACCTCTTGCATCACATCCATGCTCAGGACGAAAGAAAGGGGGATGGAAAAGAACCACACCAGTCTTTCCAGAAGCTCTAGCCATAGAATTTCACTTACATCTCATTTGCCAGAACTGGGTCTCGAGAAGTATTTCCGACCGGCCATGTGGCCACCTCCATCACAATGGTGTCTCTGTTGCTAAGTATTATGAATCATGTCCCCTCCCTCCCCCAAGTACCTCAGAACGTGACCTTAGGGGGGAAAGGGTTGTTGTGGATGCGAAAGGTCAGGTTAGGATGAGTTGTCCTGGAGCAGAGCAGGCTTCTAACTCAGCACGGCTGCTGTCCTTACAGGGAGGGGATTGGAAGCAGACAGTCCTAAAGGGAGAATGCCGCATGCAGAAGCAGGCAGAGATGGGGCAAAGTGTCTACAAGTCAAGACTCCCACCTCCCGACTGCCTGCAACCCTCCCCAGCCAGGGGCAAGCCATGGGACAGAGCTCCCCTCACGGTCTCAGAGGAAACAGTCCTGCTGACACCCTGAGTCCACCTTCAGCCTCCAGGACCAGGAGACTCCTCTCCCTGAAGTCTGCTCCTCTGCTGTGCCAGAGTAGGAAGCTCACGCACCGAGGAGCACAAGGGCAAGGACGCTGGCCAACAAACAGCAAAACCGGCTCTGGGCCTCAGGAGACAAACCAGGCTTCGCTCTACTGCATGTTTCGGCACTGGCTGTGGAAATAGCCCTGACGAAGACGAGCCCTCCGTGGGCTTACGCTTAGGCATGCAGGGAGCTGACACCGGTGCAGCGAGGGCGGCCAGAGAGGGGCAGAGATGGGTCACCTGCTGCCCCAGAGCCCAGGGCATTTCTGGGCCTTGAAGATACAGGCCTGGGACCATGGCAGTGGGGAAGAAAGCAGGAACAGAGCAGAGAGGGGAGCAGACCCGTGGGCCGTGTGCGCCACGGCAAGCGGTCCATTTAGCCACTGGGAGTGGGATAGGCCATTAACGACAATACATCATAACTGATGCAAACCAGGGCTTCACCATGCAACTGAATTCTTTTTTTTTTTTCTTTTTTGGAGAGGTTTTTCACCATAGGGTGCGTGCGCTCACCAGAAAGAGAGAGACAGAGAA
Source organism: Tupaia belangeri chinensis (assembly GCF_000334495.1). Lineage (NCBI taxonomy): Eukaryota > Metazoa > Chordata > Mammalia > Scandentia > Tupaiidae > Tupaia > Tupaia belangeri. Next base: position 3,756,569 of record NW_006159840.1, on the reverse strand, counting down.
ATAGAAAGCGAGAAATCACCCCCTGAGGGATGGCCACGCCACAATCCCTTCTCCTCCATTCTCCTCTTGGGATCTTGGACACATGCCTGGCGTGAGTTTAAGCCGCCGGGTCCGGGATTTGAACCGCGGTCGACTGCGTGGGAGTCCAGCGACATAGCCATTACGCTAACTGCTGGTCCCCATGCAACTGAATTCTTGTGTTCAAGACTCAACATGGAAAAAGTAAAGGCTCCAATTCTAGTTCTGCAATTTTATTTTCAGTCTTTACAAAACTCTTGGTAGGATGGCTTTACATGTTATGTATTTTTTTGTAAGCCCCTCTGATCTTTCTTCACATCCAAACAGCTTGTCTGTGTAGCATCCTGGTTGCTTCAACGCTTGGTCTCCAACACTGGCAGAGGAGTGGTTACCAGCCTTAAGGGTTTAGCCGCCCTAGC
>NW_006159840.1:3728533-3755832 GCF_000334495.1 Tupaia belangeri chinensis | reverse complement strand
CCAGAAAGAGAGAGACAGAGAGATAGAAAGCGAGAAATCACCCCCTGAGGGATGGCCACGCCACAATCCCTTCTCCTCCATTCTCCTCTTGGGATCTTGGGCACATGCCTGGCGTGAGTTTAAGCCGCCGGATCCGGGATTTGAACCGCGGTCAACTGCATGGGAGTCCAGCGACATAGCCATTACGCTAACTGCTGGTCCCCAAGCAACTGAATTCTTGTGTTCAAGACTCAACATGGAAAAAGTAAAGGCTCCAATTCTAGTTCTGCAATTTTATTTTCAGTCTTTACAAAACTCTTGGTAGGATGGCTTTACATGTTATGTATTTTTTTGTAAGCCCCTCTGATCTTTCTTCACATCCAAACAGCTTGTCTGTGTAGCATCCTGGTTGCTTCAACACTTGGTCTCCAACACTGGCAGAGGAGTGGTTACCAGCCTTAAGGGTTTACCCACCATAGCCTTTCCCGGAATATTCTATGGAGAAGTCCGAGAAGTTTACAGGGTCTCTGTGATTAGTTTGCCCGAGACCATAGAAGGAGGACCAGGATGTCAAGAGCAGGGCACTGACCTCCTGGAGACGCGTGGCCACCGGCTAGAACTTTCGCACTTTTGGATACAACTCTCTCTCGTTGCATCCCCACGCAGGACAGACTCGCAGCTCGGCGTGGGCCAGGCACGGCAATGGCCGCTGCACAGCCACAGCCTTTGGAAGGACTGGGCGATGACAGGGACTGGCGTGTTAGAGGGCGGGGCCCCAACGCATGGTTCCATCTCACCGGTCAGGGGGCAGGAGCCCAGGCTCAACGGTGTGCTCGGAGGCATGTCCGGTCCTTTCACAGGGCACGGCGATTAAACCATGTCCTCAGTTCCCAGAGGCTGTCGGTCAAATGCGAGATGTCGATAGGTTCTTAGTTTCCTGTGGCTGCTGTAATAAATCGCCACACCCTGAGCAGCTAAGCCAACACGAATCTGGTCTCTTACAGTTCTGGAGGTCAGACTCTAGATGGTTCTAGTCATCGTGGCAGCAGGCTGTGTTCCGGGGGGTTCCTGGAGGGGATCTGTTTCCTCAATTCTTCCAGCGTGTGGTCACTGCATGCCTTGCCTGGGCCCCTTCCTCTGCACCAAATCAGATCCCTCCACCGTTTGCATCCGTTGCCTCATCTCGTTTGACTTGGGCTTCTTGCCTCTCCCTTAGAAAGATTCTGCCTTATCGCCACGTCCCAAATGACGGGATGGGTGATGCGAACTGAAGGGCTGAATTCTCCAGCGCCTCGGAGGGTGGGCCTGGCTAACGCAGGATCAGCTCCCCATCAAAGCCCTTCATCAATCACATCAGCAAAGGCTCTTTGGGCACCTAAGGTGTCGCAGTCACAGGTCCTGGGAATTAGGACATGGACATCCTCGGTGAGGAACATCCTAGTGTTCTGTCTGCCACACTTCACAAAAAGTATTCTTTTTAGACAATTAACCGGAAATGTTAGATCAAATAAAGTTATATGTTTCTTTTTTTAAACTTTTGTTTTCTTATTGCCCATGGGTGTGTATGCTTGTCAGAGAGAGGGGAAAGAATGTCCCCTTAGTGGGACATAGGCACATGACAACATTTTCTCCTCCATTTCTTTATCCAGTTAGGGTTCCAGGCACACATACACATGTGCCTGGTGTTTTTCAAGCCACCAAGGTTGGGCTTTGAACCACAGGATCCAGCTTTCCATGCATAGCACTTAACCACTACGCTACAGTGCTGGCCCCATAAATTTTATGATAAAACTTTTTGGTGTTTTTAATATGCTAATGTATACTATAGAATCCAAAACAGAATTTTAGTTATGTCGTGCTTCCTAATCGTGTTTGACCAAGGATTCCTTTCATCCCCACCTCCCACTTATTTTCCTTGTAAAGCCACCAAGCGCGACAGGATAAAGGAGGAACACGTGCGTGAGCCCAGCCGCGGAAGGCAGGCCTGGCTGAGTAGGTGTTGGCCCACCGAGGTTTAGGGTGTTACTGAGACAGATTACAGAGAACAGCAGCCCCGGCTCCAGCACGTTCTCTGCAGGCCCCCGCTTGTCGCTGCCCGAATAGCTGAGCACCGAGGAGGAGGAATTCCTCATTAGGGTCTGATGTTTCATCTCTGCAGTTCATGACTAGGATTGGGTTGACCTCAACCCCGCCCTCCAAGGCAGCCAGAGCACCCAGTCCATCAGTCCTCATCTCCTCCATTCGCTCAGGAAGGGGCTAGAGGTACCATTGTCCTGGGAGTGCCAAGTCCACGTTGCCCTGCCCACACTCGCCAACGCCAGTTCCGGTCCCAGCCCGCTTCACTACTGCCACAGCCAGAACTCCCGGGAGAATCGCAAACAGCTGTTTCCCCAAAATATCCCGAGAAGTTTCCCTCCACCAGACCCAGGCTCCCAGAGGCCTCAGAGCAGGGCTGCAGGCAGGGGGGCGGGCGCAGGAAGTCCTGTGAGTCACCAGGCAGGAGCTGCTAAGCAGCTCAGCCGGGCTGGGGCCGGGGGTGGGGCAGCAGCACTCACATTCATGGTTGGCTTCCTTTATGGGATTGATCCCAGTTGATGGTGGTGCTGGGAGGCAGTTCCACAGGGCTTGGCACTGGGAACCAGCCTCTCCCACTCCATGAAGCTGCCCTCTGGACATAGTGCCACCCCTGCCTGCTCATGTGTTTTAGCGCCAAGATGCACATTCCCCCACTGTCCTGTTGCCACCCCTCTCGGTGCCCAGTCTTCTCCTGTGTCTTTGCAAACTGTGCCCCTGGACGAGGAGGTCAGAGAAGCTTGGCGGCTTCACCAGCCCTGGCCAAGTACTTATCAGCCCTATTTATAGCTCCAGTGAAGGATTCGGATTCGGGAGTATTCCATTAAAAGACCACATTAACGAGCCCTCGGAGAGAAGCGTGCACAAAGCTTTTGAGCTCATAACCACTTGGCCGGGTTATGAGCTTCGAGCGTGTTAACGTTTGAAAGGAAAACTATTCCGAGCACTGGCGCGTGGGCCTTCCTGGGCCTTCGACCACTGGAAGCTTCTTGGTAGGTGCCAGTGGGGGCATGAGCTGGGCCCAGGGGAGGCTGATTCTCAATGCACCCCAAAGCCCCCCTGCAGCACCCCTCTCTTCAGGCCCTCTCCTCTCTGTAGGCCCTGGCTCTGGCCCTGCTTTTTGTGCCCATTAGGGGGCCTTCTGACAACCTGGGAGGTTACGACACAGCCTTTGCTGCAGGGGTCAGAGAGCTCTGGTTACTACAGGCCCCAGGAGCCCTGGATGGGACAGCTGGGGGCGGGGATGCTCGTGGGGAGTTCAAGCTGGAAGGAGTTCACCTTTCAGTGGCCCCTGTTACCTGGTGCAGAGTGAGTCGCTGGTCTTCTGGAGTCAAGGGCGCCTTTCCCTGTGTTTCATGCTTTTTTTCCCAGAAGAGGCACAGCTTCCTTGACCTTCCTCTGGCCGTCACCCTCATCTGCCAGCCTCCTGACATCAGCCCTTATTTTTAGGGATGTTTTCACAGGATGTATTTGACATGCTGTTGAGACCTGGGCATCGGGACAGTGGCCCAGGAGCCTGGGGCTGGGTGATGGAGGGTGGTGCTGGAGACCAGGCCTTCCGAGACTGCAGAGGACAGGCCAGTCCTTACAGGCTTTCCCAGGTGGCCGGGCCTTTGTGAACTGCCCTGGCCTAGCCCTGTGTTACTTGGAGGTGGCCACATTTGCTCTAAGAATGATTCGCAGAATTTCGGCACTCCCCTCTGCTCTCTGTCCTCGGGGCTGCCTCGGGGCTTATCCCATGGGAGGAAGGCCTGCCTGCTCTGAGACTGGGTTGGGGCACCCACCTGAATGCACAGGCAGTTTTCAAGGCTGTCTGATTTTCTCTGTGCTTGTGAAACAGGGGTGCTAGGGGTTGGCTAGATGCTGGCCAAGTGTCCACCTGGCGCCATGTTGGGCCCCAGGGAGGAGCAAGCTCCCGGCTGCGTGTGGCTCCCACCGACTGCTGGGACAAAAGAGAGAGGGTTCTTTTTTTTAATTTGCAAGAAGGTGGTGCCTGCAATTTCTGGACACACACACACACACACACACACGCATGGGGCGGGGGGGGGGAGAAGAGAAACTTTTTTCTATTTTCCTCTTGGGAGTTTTGAGCATGCATGTGCACACGCCTGGCATGTTTTTCAGGCCACCAGGTTGTGGACTCAAACCATGCAGTCAGCCATGTGAGATTTAGCCACCTTAAACCATGCCACTGGCTAGCCTTCTTAGGACTTTTTTTTTAAAAGGACCTCAACAAAGCAGCAAAGTGGGACCAGCAGTTAGCGTAATGTCTATGTCACTGGACTCCCATGTAGCTGACCACAGTTCGAGTGCTGGACCCGGTGGCTTAAACTCACGCTGAGCGCATGTGCGTGTGTGCCCAAAATCCCGAGAGGAGAATGGAGGAGAAGGGATTGTGGCATGGCCATCCCCCCTGGGGATGATTTCTTGCTTTCTGTCTCTCTTGGTCTTCCTGGCGAGCGCACGCGCCCTATAGCAAAACCCTCCCCAAAAAAAAAAAAAAAAAGAAAAAAGCAGCAAAGATGTACATACACACCACACATATCTCACATGTGCACAAATGCATACCCATACATGCACAAACACACACAGCCACACACACTCCCCCAGCGAGCTTCTTCTGGGTAGTCGTATAGGGGGACTCTGAGGCTCTTCCTCCGAGAAGCTGCTGGCACCGTTGCAACCTGATTCAGCCTTCAAGTCAAGGCCACACTGGGCTTGGGGCCCCCACCCAGTGAGCTCAGTGGGCGTGAGGTGGCAGCCTGGGCTTTCTGCCACCCCGGCACCTCTAGTGGGTGATCCTTGTTCCAGAGCCCCTTCCTGTGGAGCTGACTGAGACTTCACAGGGTTTGCCCCAAGTCGAGGCTCCTCACCCAGTCCTGCCTCCCTCCGCTTCATCTCCACCGGTATTACCCCAATAAACCTCATATCCTCTGCCTGCCTCCATGGCTGCTTCCCAGAGAACCTCCCAGCCAACACACAGGAACCAAGGGTGAGCTGGAAACTGTGACTGACCAAAGTTATTTCCCAGCCCCAAAGTGTTGCAGGTTCGCCGACTCCAAAATATCCCAGGTACGTCGTCCTCCAACTATAAATACTTTCCAAATGGCACATTCGCAAGCACTTCCAACTTCCCTCCAACCACCAGCCTTTCAAGCCAAGAGCCAGAACCAGCAGGACTTCATTTTAACCCTGGGAAGGGGACAAAGGTCGAAGAATGAGTCAGCCATTCCAGTTGCCTCTGGCCTGGCTCCCTACCACCCTCGGAGGTGGGCTGGGGAGGTCCCCATGCTTCCTAAAGTAGCAAGGCCTCTGTGGGCCTCTTCCTTCTCCATCCTTTGCCCCACTTCCAGAGTAGGAAGGAGGAACTGACGTGGAGGTCAGGTTGGCAGCAGTGACCAGGGTGGCGTGCTCAGAATGGGAGGGATATCCATCTTTCCAGGTCCAGCAGGGGATGGCAGAGGGGTGTCCTTGCAGGTCAACTCTTTCGATCGCAGGTTCTGTGTACACTACCCCAAGGGAGGATTTCAAGAGCACGTTCGGGCTCACGGGAGTCAGTCAGCCTGTGATCTCATTGACTGCAGGTGCTGCGAGGAGCCCAAGAGGCCTATGTCTTCTCCCGGCTGGCCTGGTCTGGACCCTCTTGTGTCCTGTCTACACACTCACCACAACATGGTCCCTCTGTGAAAAACTGGGCATGTTGGGTGGCCCCAGACCCACTTGGGTGGTCCTAAGTAACCCTTTGGCCTGCACGTCCGCCTGTGCACCCAGGCTGTGAAACACGGTCTGGGGTCTCCCTTATTCTCAGACAGACTCTGCAGGAGATGACCCCCTGCAGGAGTGAGGGCTGCTCCCTGGCCAATAAGGAGAAACAGACCTGGCTCAGAGCACGGGAGACTCCTGGGCTTCTGGGAGAGGTACAGCTTTCATGTCAGCTTCTCTGGGGACCCCAGCTGTCTGCCTCCTCCTCAGTCCTCCCTCACTGACGCCTGGCACTCCGTCATTACCGTCGCATCCTCGAGTCCACCTCGCCATGGGCTAGTGTCAGAGCGTCCCTCACCTCCTGCTGGTAGAGGTTCTCAATGGAGCTGGGGAACGGGCAATCCAGACCCGAAAGAGGAGGTGGGTTCCGGTGTCGGTGGGAGGAAATGCAGATGAGTGGAGTGGAAAGAGGCCAAAGACAACCTTCGCTTGTGTTAGGGTTGAGTCGTGACACCCCAGAAAGTCCTTAGCCTGCTGCCTGTGAATGGGACTATCCGGGAATGGAGTTTTGCAGAGATAATCAAGTCAGGATAAGGTGGTTCAAGTGAGCCTTACTCCACTGGGTCCCTGTAAGAGGGGGAGAAGACAGACGAGAACATGCCGCCGTGGAGGCAAGGGACGGGGTGATGCCGCTTCGAGCCGGGGACCACCTGGGGCCGCCAGAAAGGCAAAGCCGAAGCCAGATTCTCTCTTAAACACTCAGGAGGTGGCACGGCCCTGCCAGCACCTGCATTTTGGACTTCCAGCCTCCAGAACTGTGTGAGAATACATTTTGTTGTTTCAAGCCTCTCGGCTTGTGCTTTGTTATTTTCTGCAGCCCTCGAAAGCTGACACAACCTGTTTCACTCACTCCTAAACACGGCCTTACCACCATGATAAATGCAGGGATTACGGCCACCAGACACTGGATGTGCTGGGTGTCTTCACAGCCCAGAACGCATTGCAGGCCCGAGAGTCTCCAGCAGGGTGAGCAGTGCGTGTCAGAGGAGGGAGAGTCAGGTTGGGGGACAAGCCGAAGCTGCCCGGAACTCAACTGTGTGCACGGCTGGGAAATAAGACCTCAGTGGAAACGGCCTACGTGGGTGGCCAGGGGCAGTGGAAGGAAAGAGAAGGTGTCCGAGGCGTGTCCATCAGTGAACGCGAAGGCTCTGGAAAGTAGGGCAGTCTGGACTAAGAGGCAGCCTCAAGCTCATGGCCAAGGAGTCAAAGCAGGAAATAAAAGCTTGACCGCAGTCTGTGTGGGGATTCCAGGGGCTGTCTCCCGAGCCAGCAGCATGTGGGATGAGGAGGACTCGATGCAGTAGTGGCATGCTTGGGGGCAGACAGAAAACAGCCAGCGGTCGGGGGTCGGGTCTCCAGTTCGGGACACCGTGGGAACTGATTCTCTGGCCTGAGAACGGCTCCCCTGCCAGGGGCTGTGGTGGCAGATGTGGAATCCTGGGTCCGAATCCCAGCGTGACCGTGCATTCGGTCGCCTCGGAGACGTGGCAGCCGAAGCCTTGGTTCTCAGAACTTGGGGCTGGTTGAATTGCCAACTCTGGGGCTGCAGAAGAACACTGAGAAGAGAGCAGGGCTGGCGGCCGAGATGTGGCAGCACCCCAGGATGGGGCTCATGTTGCGAGAGCAGAGCCAGCGGCCCGGTTGGGCTCAAATGGGACAGTGCCAGTGAGAAGGACAAGCCTAAGCCAGGGTCTCAGGGCTTGGGTCTGAACTGGATGGAGGTAAACAGCCGGGAGACCACAAGAGTCAAGGAGCCCAGGGCCGTCCCGCATGTGTTTTGGGGAACATGGACCATCAGAAGGTCTAGCCCGGGACAGGCTCACCATCGCTCTCCAAGGCTCGGCATTTGAGGCCTGGCATTTGGCAGGGCCCCTGGGCCTATCAGGGTGAATCAGACCAGTCTTCCCATCTACCTCACTTCCACTTTCTTAACCAAAGTATGACTGTTTAAGGCCCCATTTTCCTTCTCCCAGCTAGAAAATCACATTACCCATGCTATTTATAAAATGAAGGTGGAGAAATGGAGTTGTAAAAGAAAATTCCTCTGAAACAAAACTCTTCGTGTGATAGGAAGTTCTCCACATCTACCTCAAATAGGTGACAGTCTGCTTGCTTCAAGTGACCCCGGGGACATCAAAACTCTTCTGTAAAACAAGAATGGAAGCCGATAGGGTGCTTATTAAATACCATGTTAGGTAAAATCGACAGACATGTGCGTGGCGGTCATATGATCTCAGAGGAGCAAAACACTTAAGACAATGTGAACATCTCCGGGTGTGTGGAATTAGAAATCGCAATGTCGTAAAATCCTGGGACACAGATACACCGAGAAGCTGCGTGGACAAGCCTGGGACGTGTGTGAGGCGGATGGAACGCTCTGCGTCAGGCCTGACATTTCAGCCTCGTGATGTCGGCCACCGCAGGTAAGAGGTGGAGCCTCTGTTTCCTGTGCCATAAAATGGGCACAGTGATACTTCCTGCCAGGGTTGTTGTAATGAAGGGTGTCAGGACAACAAATGGTGGCCATGAAACCCGGTGAGAGGAAGTACAGTTGCCGTCAACGACAGAGCTCCAACGTGAAGAGCAGACAAAAAGCTCTTACCAATATCTAAGCGTAGAAAAATCCCTGAAAGACAACCAATGAAAAGAACTCACAGTTCACAGAAGTGGGAATGAGAGTGAATGAATGAATTTAACGAGCACTGTGGGAAACAAAGATTCTGAACTCATTAGTAATGAATGGAGCACAAAACAAACAGCAATGCCTTTGTAACAAACTTTAAAAATGGTCTGGAATGGAGAGAAATGATGCAACCGAGATGTGGGCTCCTACCCTTAACTAGGAATACTGAGACATTCTTGACGAAAGCGCATATTCGCTTGATTATTTTGGAAAGGAATTCGGCAATTTTTTTTTTTTTTTGGAGAGGTTTTCGCTATAGGGCACGTGCGCTCACCAGACAGACAGAGAGAGACAGAGAGACAGAAAGTGAGAAATCACCCCCCAGGGGGGATGGTCACGCCGCAATCCCTTCTCCTCCCTTCTCCTCTCGGGATCTTGGGTATGCATGCACACGTGCCTGGCGTGAGTTTTAAGCCACCGGGTCCAGGACATGAACCATGGTTGACTACGTGGGAGTCCAGCGACATAGCCATTACGCTAACTGCTGGTTCCCGGAATTTGGCAATTGTTATCAGGAGCCATAAATGCTACATTTTGACCCCATGATTCTGTTCCTGACAATGAAATAATTCAAGTTAATGAAAGCTATGCTTACAAGAAGGCATGCAAGTAGAATTAATGAGAATTTTAAAAATGTAGCATCCAGTAATACAGAAATGGTTACTCTGTCATAGCACACTAATTCCATAGTGCATTGCACGATGATTAAAAATGAGAGTGGCCTGGCTGCTAAGACACCAGCTCCCCATGCTGGGCCACGGGGGAGGCCTGGGTTTGATTTCCAGTCAGACTGCAGAGTCGGGCTTGGTAGCATTTGTCTGTAATCCCAGACCCAGGGGCAGAGGCAGGACTGCAGTCTTGAAGTCAGCCTAAGCAACATGGTGAGACCCCGTCTGAAAGAGACTTGGGGAAGGGCCACATGGTGGCACAGTGGGAATCATGGTGCTGAAAGGCACTCCTGCTCAAGTGTGGAGACCGAGTACACGGAGTGCACGGAGGACACGGAGTGCACGCGCACCTGCCATCTGACTGAGGCTGGAGTGGGTCGCAGTGCTGAGGCCCCGCTGAGAAGCTCTTTCTCTCTGTCTCTCTGTCTCCCTTGCTCATGGAAAAAAGAAGCTGAAAAGAATAAGGTGGGCATAGTGGCATTTGCTCGTGTCCCAGCTGCAAGGGTCTGAAAGGAGACTTGGACGCTGTAAGACCCTAACTCAAAAAAAGGAAGCTAGAGTATATATAAAATAATATTAAGTAGAACACAATATATTGAAATAATTTATTATAAATATTTAAAAACTATTATATATGTGAATTAGGATGAGACAAAGCTACAGATTAATGTAATTTATTTTATATGGCTAAGGGAATTTAGGTATAACTATTTTCTTTTTATTAATAAATATATTAAAATACAGATGACAAATGACCTTAATTTCTCCATATTACCTGTTTCGAACCTGCACCTCCTTGGGTTCATTTCGCATTGACCCACATCAGGGGATAAAAATCTGCCTTGGAGTAAGACACCAGCTGGCTTTGCTCTCCTTGGGACATTTCCTGCTCAGTTTAGAAATACCAGCCGAGTACGTGAGTTTGTCTCTTTAAGGAAAATCTTATTCTTTCAAGATTTGTACTTAGTTCCCAGATAGTTTTTTTCTTTTTTTATTTTTAAAGAATTACGTTATTTAATTTTATTCGTCATCATTATTATTTTTTCAATTTGACCACAGAGCAACAGAGAGTGAGTGAGCGAACGAGAGAAAGTGAGAAAAGGTTGCCAAATCCAGGACTTGAACCGTGACTGGCCATGTGGGGGTCTGGTGACTTAACTACCATGCCACCGTCAGACCCCCAGATAGCTTCTTTAATGTTACAAGAACTCGAAGCTTTGAGCCTGCTAAATCATTCTTTATGTACTTGTACCTCAAGATAGCTTCCAAAGTCACTGGATGTTTCAATGAGAAGGAAGAATTAGGAAAGAACCAAATAATTCAACGAACTTACACACAATTGACCTAGCCCAATAGAAATGTTCACTCATCTGATTTGCAGCTTTTAAGTGTCTTCCAAATTTCATATATGACAAAAACTCTTTTTCCAAGCCATGAGATCGGGCCCTCCATGTGCATGTGAAGAGACGCTATTTTTGTCTCTGGGCTCTGGTTACACATCCGCGGCCTGGAAGCTTTGTTCTCAGAATTCACGCTGTCATCAAAAGGACTCAGCACAAATACGGCAGTGGGCCGCTGGCAGCTTGGCTCTGCCCATGGCTGTGAACTGTGCCATGTGAAAACCTGGGCTTTTTCTGGGAGGGGAGTGCCTGTTGGCCCTGCCTTTGCCTGCCTTCTCTGCCCCTGGACTCTGGCCAACCTTCCCACCAACTCCCCTTCCTTGTTTTTCCAGACACCTGCTTCCCTCTTCCCGCTCGACCCACACAGTGGCCATGGGCTGGTGTGCTGTGCTATACACGTACTGCCGTCATTTTTATACGGGAACATCTATGCAACCCATGAGCACCCCAAGATGTCACCCCTAGCTGGGGGCATGCTTCTCCATGTGTGGGACAAGCGTCTAGCCTACGGGCCCTCAGAGGACCTTAATGGGGGCTCTCTCGAAACATGTTAGGGTCCTATGGATCGCCTTCCAACAGCAGAGCCTCCTTGGCTTTCTTTTCTCTGGTAAGATCCCGTAGGTTTGAACCAATGCTGGGGTGTCTCCCTCCGCTTGTGGGATCTGAAGGGAATTCACTGTGAATTTCTGAGAAAGACGGTTCTTGGTAAGGAAAGTGATGTGTGAGGGAGAGCTCTCTTCTTCACCAGATGCCACTGTCCTTGCATGGGTGTCTGGAGTGGATGCAGCCCTCCAGGCCCACAGCCAGGGCTGCTGGACGAGGGCAGCATGGCATGTGAGGACACACCTGGCCTGCCCTGTGATCGAGCACCGAGCAGCTGACTTCTAGCTAGGCTGCATAACAGGAGTTCTTTTTATTGGGGCACTTCCCACTGGACGTCTCTATTGATGTGGGCGGTCCACTCACAGGAACGCAGCACGTTAGTTTCCCGTACAAGGTCCAGTGGATCTGGGTCCCCACAGGCTCAGGTGCCTGGAGAAGGGGGCCGACTAGATGCCGATCGACTGATGGATCATTTGAAGCATAGTCACGGCACAAAAGTATCTCTGAGGAGTCCAGGCACCAGGGGACATGCCTGGCCAGCCTGGCGGGGCTGTCTAAGTAGGACTGTTGTTTCCACATGCAGGCCCATGGCTCGGCACTGCAGGTGTGGCCGAGAACCATGAGGCCTGGATGTAAGACCGAGCAGGGGTTGATGCATTGAGAGTGCCCAAGAGAGGACCCAGCAGCTGTCTTGGGTATCATTTCACTGGGCAGTGGACAGGGAGCAAAGCCACCTCATCAAGGGCTTGCAGAGCTCATCGGCCTCCATGCACACGCCAGCTCCGACTGCCTTGCCATAGTGGGAAGGTGGGAAGGATTCTGAAACTGGGTCCGCATTTCACTGGAACCCGGGTCTTGATTGCTATTAATGGTCAAGGTCTGCTGGACACAAACGGAGGGAATGGAGGCTTCATGCTGGTTATTCCTGGCCCCTATCTAGAGCCTGGCTCTGGACTTTAGATCAGGAAACTCTGGGAGCCCCGTCAGAGCAGACTATCAACAGGTTCACGCACCTCTCAGGCAGCCCAAACCCACTGACAGCCTTGTCTGCTGAGAGGCAGAGGCAGGCAGCAGGGGCCGTGGGGGGCCATCTCCATTGTCAGCTAAGAAGCTGACGTTAGGTTCTTGTCAGTCCCTTGTGAACACGGAGACAGGGCCGTCTTGCTGGAGCAGCCTCTTGCTCAGACGTGGTAGAGACATTGACGTGGCTCCACTTTTCAGGCCCAGGGAGGAAGTGTCCCCCTATTCAGGAGGTGGCTCACGGCAGGACCTCACACAGCATGCGGCGGTGCAGGGGTCAGGAGCACTGGGCAGCCTACATCTCAGGTCCTGTCTCAGGTCCCGTCTCAGGTCCGGCCCCCCTGCAGCAGGGATGGCTCTAATGGTGCCGTGGGGTGGGGGGGTAGCTGGCTTCCCTTAGTCACAGCCAGCTCTGCAGATGCTGGGGCTGCCCCTGCCCCTGTCTGGTAAATACCCACAGGACAAGGTCAAACACACAACAGACACCTAGCACAGTGTGCAAACAGCCGAGGCCTGCAGGCTGCAGTCCCCAGGGCAGGGACCCGGGGTGGAGCCTGGGAGCTCAGCAGGGCTTGGCAGAGGGGTTGCCTGGCCATTTGGGAGAAGAGAAAGGAGAGAAGCCGCTGTGTGAGGTAACCGCCTGAGCCAGGGCCTAGGGCAGGGCAAGACCCCAAACCGTGTCCATCTGGTAGAGAAGGGCGTCTTCTCTGAGCTGCAGGGAAGGGGCTGGGGGAGGCAAACAAATGGGCAAAATGAGATCTGGGGAGGCGCAGGCTATGGTAGGCCAGCAGAGAGAGGGGCCAGGGATGGGAAACAGTCAGGGAAGTGAGGGGCCTGGGCTAGAGGGCATGGGTCCTGGAGGGTGGTGCAGGGAGGGCAGGCAGGCCAGGCCAGGCCAGGAATCCCGGCCTGAGGGGCTCCTCCCATTTCCTCTCTTCCTCCCCACCCCCTCCCCCCAGGTAGGCTGGCGGGGGACATGGCCCATCAGGACAGGCACTGCCTGCCCTTCACTGGCCCCTCTGAGAGGTCGCACACCTCCCTCCAGCGGGCTAGGCTGTGGGTTCAGATCCAGAGCCGGGTGGGTGGGGAGAAGTCACCTGACTGATTAGCTTGAAGCAGAGCAGATGGTGCTCCTGGCTCAGAGGAGGGGCCGAAGGACATGACCTTCCTCCCGGCCTTTCTTTTGGGAAAGGAAGTCTTTGGAAGTGGGTTGCAACTGAGTAAATCTTGTCCCTTTGATAAGCGGGGTCCCTGTTTCGCTCCCCACGTGGGGAAAGCGCCACACTTCCGCTGATTGTTTCGGTTTATGGAATTCCAGCGTGCGAGACATGATAACCCCGTTCCTGGGAGTGTGGAGAGGAAGTGGAGGGCCGGCTGGCTCAGGCAGGCCGCTGACGGGTTATTCTTGGAAGTTATTTTGATCTGTGGGACGGGCTGGGATCAGGTTTCTGGGCCCAGTCTGGCCACGTCATGGGAGGACGAGGTGGTTCATCATAATAATAGACTCAGGGCTCCCGGGCGTGGCCTTCCGAGGGCACTGGGGCCAGTCTGCACAGCGCCCCAGCACCACCCACGAGGGAGCGCTCAGTTGGGGCGCAGGAGCTGCCTCTGCACAGCTGGGGGTGCAGGAGCAGTGAGAGGCACAGTGGAGCAGCCCCAGCTTCTTGCTGGGGTTGAATCTGTGCAGCCAGGGCTCCTCCTCCACCTGCCCTGGGCCACAGATTCGCCCTACAGGGGCCCCACTCAGGCCCTGCTTTTCTCCTTTCTCGTTTAAATGTCAGTAGCTTTTATTATTAGAGACTTGCCCCTGTTTGCTAGGGCCAGGGTAACAAATGCCCTCATCCTTGGCAGCCTCAGTAACAGTTTATGCTCCGCCAGGCTGGAGGCTGCGAGTCCACGGTCAGGCGTCCACAGCGCTGGCTCCTTGCGGGACTGCGGGAGGCTCTGTCCCAGGCTGCCCACGGCTTCTGTAGCTACGCTGGGGGCCCTTGGCTGTGGTGTGTGGTAGAGTACGGGAACATGGCCCCAGCTCTGCCTTCCTTCTCACGTGGAATCCACTTTGCCATCTGCCTCCAAATGTCCCCCCCTTTGCAGGATGACCCTCACATGGGATCAGGGGCCTACCCTACTGCAGTGACAGCATCCTGACTAGTCCTGCTGCGCTTGCAATGGCCACGGGTCCCAGTAGGCTGGGCCTGGCTGTCCTGGGGAGGAGAGAACCAGAGCTTCAGCACAGGGTTTTGGGGGGCATAATTCAATCTGTAACAGGTGTGGTACCGATGGATTATAGAAATGTATTAAACAAACGGAAAAGAACATTTCTATCTCTCAGATCACTACTACGAATTCGAGCACTCTTTAAAAATAGGTGTGCGTATCTCAGGAGGCAAAATACAGGCGCCGTTTGCAGCCTTCAGGGATCACTGCCTGCATCCCCAACTTTCTCATCTGACGCCGTGTCTGTTTAAGCTGAGTGTTCTGTACAGTAGCTTCGCTCAAAACTGTACCAATGTGCGGCCATTCGCTTTAACTGGTGTCATGCCCTCGAAGCCCGCTCAGCCCGCACTGCCTTCCCCTTTTAACACTGGCTTATTTGGGCTAGTTCTGATGAACCCACCTCCCGGGCTCTTCTGATTGCTTCTTGGAATCCTGAGCTTGATCCTCAGTTCCCTGTGCTGCATGTAAATGGGCTATCAGCTCAGCCTCTAATGGACCGAGGACTCAGGATGGGAGGCACTGTAGGACTTCCAGGTGCCTCGTGCCAGAAGCCACAGCACATCTGGTCAACCCGTTTGGGGCCTTTGCCTGGGGCTCTGGCATTGGGTGGGAAGTGGGGGCTGATGACCTCAAGTGTCCCCTGCAACACTGAAAACTTTCAGCTTGATAGTTTCTGATTGCTGAGACAGGAACTGCCCCTTCTGGTGGCAGCTGGCAGTGGGGAGAGGAAGTGGCAGGGGCTGCTGGGCAGCCTAACCGCATCAGTTCTCAGAAGTTCTGTCCTGGCATTCCAACACTGTCCACTAGGGCGACAAAGGGCGTGTGCCCCCCTGCTGTCCTGGGCCTCCACTCAGAAGCCTTCACACCCTGCTGGGTACAGCCTTCCCCTGTGCTGCTGGTCCCCAGGAGGGACCAGAACTTGTTTTACCAGCGTGTCCTAATGTTTTGCTTGTTTGTTTTCCCTTTGGAGGATCAATTTGCCATGAAGCACCTAAATTTCATGTGTGTGCTTGCTGATTGTTAGACAAATACCTACACTTGTGTAAGGAAACCTCTATCAAGGTAGAGAACATGCCAGTCACCCAGAAAGCTCCCTCCCGGCCCTCCCAATCTGTTCCTGCCCACCCAAGTAACCACTGTGCCGTGGTTTTCCATAGATCATCATGCCTTTCCCAGAGCTTCGTGTAAGTGGAATCAATAGCGTGTTCTCTGTCGTGCAGGAGGGTCTGGGGTTTCTTCCAGGGCGGTGCATGCGCAGGCAGGTGGTCTCCCTCAACTAGTGAGCGGAATCCTCCATATGAATGTATCACTGTTCATTCCTTCTCCTACTGGTAGTCACTTGGTCCATTTCCAGTTATTTGCTACTGTAACTAAAGGTGCAGGGACGTTTTGTACAAGTAATTTCTTTTTCTTTCTTCTTCTTTTTTTTTTTTTTTAGTTTTTTTTTTTTTTTTTTTTGCCATCTTGGGAAATAACCCCTAAAGGGATGGACAGGCCACGATCCTTTCTCCTCCAGTCTCCTCTTGGGATTTTGGGCGTACACACACACACTTGGCATGACTTTCAAGCTATCGGGTGCAGGACTTGAACCATGAAGTTGGCCTTGTGGGAATGCAGAGCCTTAACCATCACACCATCTGCTGGACCCTGTACAAGTAATTTTATGTAAAAATGTTTCTCTTGGACAAAAAGCCAGGAATGGAATTAATGGGTCAAAATTATAGTGGCTAACATTTTGCTCTCCCATCAACAAAACGTGAGAGCCCCACCCTGGCTCGTGTTTCTGTTTTCTGCCATTCCGGTGGACGTGTGGCGACGTCTCATCATGATTCTGATTTACATTTTCCCTGATGACTTGTGATAACAAGAACTTTTTTGCACATTCATATATACTAATTTGTGACCGTAACTTTTTCCTTAAATTGTATTTTCTTTCTTTTATGAGAGGAAGAGGTGAGAGAAAGAGGAAGGTGCTCTTCAGGGTCTCACACACTGCCACCCTTCCCCAACCTCCCAGCCAGCCAGGATCACAGGTGTGTGAAAATGGCTGGTGTGTTCAGGTCGACCCAGGATCTGAACTCAGGTCTCCTGTGGGACCCCAGTGCTGCAACAGTGTCCTCCCACCTGCACCAGCACAGCTGGACCAGACCATAGCTTTTAAAACTGAATTTTCACCTCTCTTCTTTAGTGCTGTAACAGTGCTGAACCAGCTCAAGTGGGCATGCGCCATGTGAACTGAACTTCTCGCTTGCCCTTCAGTGAAGACCATTCATGGCACGCACACGGGCCAGGGCCATCTCTCTGAGAAGCCAAGTTGTGCCTCTTTGTCATGTGGTTCCTGGGTTCCCCCTTGGGGATTCTGGGAGGTCTTGTCACTGGCAGGTCCTGGAGACCGGCAGGCCAGGTGCTGCTGGTCTTGGGGTGTCCTCTGAGAGGGTGTTTATGTTTCAGGGGCGGGCAGGGGTGAAGGAAGGGAAAGGGGGGGGAAGACCTCATTGTCCTGAAGAGCTCACCACGTGGGGTTTGGAGGGGAAGGGAGTGGAGGAAATGAGGCCACGCTCCAGGCCTGGATTCTTCTAGATTCGGTTTCAGTTCAGAGAATCTGGTTTTGGGAATGGAGAATCACATTTGTCCCCCACCTCTGTGGAGACCCCCTTGAGCCAGCTCAGATGCCTCACAGGGAACCACTCAGAGCCATGAGGACACCACGGGAGCTGGTGCCCCATCCTGGACGGCAAGGCCCCATCTCCCCTGCCTGCCAGTCTCAGGCTGGGTCCCCTGTGCCACACCTGGTTCTACTCCTTGTCTTTCTCAAGGTCCTCCCACCCACTTCCCAAAGGGCTCCCTTCTCTTAATGAGGGCATTTCATTGCTGGAGGGCTCTACTGGGTTTCTGTGGCCGTGTCACTGCCCAGGACTCCACTAGAAATGCTGGGAACAGGCCACACGGAAGGGACAGAGGAAGAGAGAGAAAACCCTGTGGGCAGGCCTTTCCCGGGGAGCTGGAGAGCAAGAAGGGAAAGGGAGGAGGCGCTCCCGCAGTTCCCTGGAGCCTGTGGGCAGTGCCAGTCAAAGCAGCCTGCTCTTGCCTCTGGGTCAGGGCTCCTGGAGGGGTCTGGGGAAAAGCCGGACAAGTGCTTCGCTCTCAGGCGGGTCCACATCTCACCAAAGGCAGGTGTGAATCACGTCCGGGGCCAAGGGCCTCAGAGGATCCCCAGAGATGAGGGAAGTGCAGCCGTTTGCAGTGAGCTTGTCAGCACACCGGTCCTGCACGGCGGGGGCCAATTCTAGAGGCCTGGCCTTTGGGTGCATCTCACCCTGACCCCACGTGTCTTCATCACTCCTTCAGGGTAAGGTGGGGTGATCTCCCCGTCCGCACACTGGGAACAGCAATCCTAAGTGTTTACAATTTTTCAGACACAGTGAGATAGAGCTCCCGGGGGCGTGGGAGGCCGTCCGAGTGCCCAGTGAGATGGCACCCAGGATGGCGCTGCGGGCTCCTGGCGTGCCCACAGCAGGCCACAATGGAGCCAGGGGATGAGAAACAAGGATAGTGAGGACAAAGCAGCCCCTGCTGGGTGCCCGCCAAGGCTGTCCTGCAGCGAGGGGCTGTGAGAAGGCTCTGGCCGCCCAGCCCTCGCAGTGTAGTGAAAGCAGCTTTGGCAGCGGCGCCAGGGACCAGGAGGGCATAGGCTGGCACATGAGTCTTGGCCAGCCCACTCGGGCTAACCCACTCCCAGGCCCTCAGGCAACCTTGGACGGAGTCCCACTTCCTCCCTGAGAAAAGCGTCAGCTCAGAGAGGGAACAGGCCCTGGGCATTGTGGTGGGCCAGATCCCTTCGGGAGGGACCTGCCCCCCCAGCAGAAGTCCCAGACTGGAGTTGCTTATGGCTTTAGCGACTCCCTTCTGAAGGCCTGGGAGTGACGTTCTGAAGGCCTGGGAGTGACGATCTGAAGGTCCTGGGACGCTGCGTGGGAGAGGCGGCACGTTGGTCCCGGCCTCTCAGGAGCATGGCCCAGAGCACAGAGCTATGGTGCCGTGGACACTGAAGACCAAGGTCTAGTCCCAGGGTTGCATCTTACAGCAGGGAAAACTGAGGCCCAGAGGGCTGCCTTACTTGACGGTGCCTGCTCAGCTGTTGGTAGCAATGCCTGGTCTGGCTTCTGGAGTTTTAGCTCAGTGTGGAAATGAAGCCCAGCCTCCAGGACTGGATCGAGGTCCCCGGAAGAACCATGATCCGGCTCCGGCCAGTGCTGCCAATAGGCCTCCAGAACATCGGGGGCTCCTCCTCCCTTCCCCTGCTCGTGCATGGAGTGTCTGGCATGTCCTGGTGTTCTTTTCTTTTTTAAGTTTATTTATTTTTTCCATGAATGAGAGAGACAGAGACAAAGAGACAAGTGTCTCCATGCTGTGATCCACCCCAGCCTCGGCCAGTCCCAGGTCCCGGGCATGTAGGTGGCTGGAGCACTTTGGGAAGTCTCCCAACGTGAACCTGGAGTCCTGCCATGTGGCCCCGTCTTGCTGAGAATCTCGTTTCACTGCAGCACCGTGTCCGGCCCCCCTGCTGCTTCACACTGGCCCCAGTCACCCATCTGGCCTGCACGTCCCAGGCCCTGTCCCCCTGCACTGGGACACGGGCAGTGAGAGGCTCAGACTCAGCAAAAGAGAAAGCAGGACAGCAGGGGTGACCCAGAGCCCTGGGACCCTCGGATGGCAGAGTGACGACTGGGGCAGAGCAGGAGCTGGGACCAGCCTGTGTCCCTGCAGGCCAAGGACAAATGACGCTCTCAACATGCTGGAATACAGCTTGTAGGATTCATTGTGTGGCTTTGAAGGGAAAATTACAACTTTCATAAGAAGCTAAAAATAAACAAATTAAACCTCATCTGTGATTAAATGCCGACGGCTTCTTGCTCTGGTTTTTGTCTGTGGTTCTTGAGAAATTAACAAGTGTTTGTCCAGCACTGGCGATTGATCCGGCTGCAGAAAACCAGGAGTGGCCAGAGCTCTCTGAGAGGAGGGGACATAGGGGTGTCGGTGGGGAACGACGGTGGTGGGGGTCAGGACATCCATGAATGAAAGGAAGCCGCTCATCCTGGAGGGTGAGCTGAGCTGAGCTGACTTCTGCCAATAAAATGCTGAGGAAACAAACCTCAGAGGAGCAGTCTGCTCACGGCGGCTAAAAATAAACGCTTCCTGGTTCTCTGTAGTAACACCAGGAATCGCTTCACAGTTGTGTGCCATGGAGGACAATGTGAGTCTTACACCACGGTCTCCTGGGCCATGAGCAAGCAGGCCGGCCATCCACGGCGTGACTCTGCAGTGACGTTGCAAACAGACGCTGAACACCAACCTGTGTCAAGGCCGCCGAGACAACCAGGTCGCCTCCTCGCAGGGATGTGGACGGTCCCGTGTCTGGGCTGAGCAAGGGATTTCAGTGTGGCATGTGGAGGTGTCTATCCAGGCTGCTTACTCTAGTCATACATGTCTCCATGGAGAGAGTCTCAGCACGGGTCGTGACTTTGACGAAACACTTGATTTAATCTTCTCACCCCGCACCCCATCCACCCAAGGTATCACAGATGCCCAGACGTCTCTGCTTACTTGTTTTATAGCCTGGCTGGACAAATGCTGGGATTCAGCTTTTAACGCCTTTTTGTAAAAATAGTACAATATTTGCTCTTTCGTGGGAACCTGCCTGTGACCCTTCGTGCTTGCACAGGACTGGGATTCCGCAGTGTTCCCCCGCGTGGCCTCCCATGCTGCGGGAGAAACAAGCGCTCGGCACGTCTTAACTGCTCGTTCGTCTCCGATCTTCCCGAGGAAACCCGTGTAGTCCGGACTCCCGTCTTCTGTGAGACGCCCTGGTGTCTGTTGGCTGTGTCAGTGATGTTACGAGCTATCTAAGCATGTCCAAAAGACTCAATCTATTCCTTCCCAATAAAGCTTTTTAATCAATTTGGCTGTTCGGGCCATATTGTTGAGCTCTGAACTGAAGGGAAAAATCTGCTAGAAGGACGCCACCTATTCCTTGTTCCGGGGACAAAGATCCGCCACATTGTATTAGACTGGGGCAGATGGTCACAGTTGGGGAACGTTTTGCAGTTAGGTTTTTGCTAAACTAGAAGCATCTTTTAATATGAGAGCTGTAAAAATCCTACTCACGTGACATAGTCCCCCCTCTTGAATGGGGCCTCCTGAAGGGTTATTAAAAATTTACCTTTTTGTCAATGAAGTTCTTTATGGGACATTTTCTACCTGCGTCTGAATGTAATGTGCACTGCCCCAGATGTGTGAGGGAGGAGACAGAAAGGCCATTGAAAGCCGTGGAGCTAGAATGCCCCCATTATGCATTGATCGAGGCAAAGACACGTGGGCTTCGCGGCGTGTGCACATAGTTTGAGCTGTAGGTTGCTTTCACTGACCCGCGGAGGCTCTGGCCTGCAGCAGTGGGGGACCGCGAATGTCGACATCGGGCTTCAGTGAGTGGGAATGCTGGCTGAGCCAGACTGTCCCTGACACGTGAGCCGTTCGGGAACAGCTGATCCTAATTCCTGGAATTTTAAGTGTTCACTAGAATGCACTAATAGAAATAATTCTTTTGAAAAGTTTCAAGTATAAAGGTGACCATTACATCAAATATTTGGAAAAAATGCTATTGGACTCTGAGGCTTCTTAACCTATTTTTTCTTCCCCCTGAAAGTACTTGATGGAAAGATGATAGGTTTTCGCCATTGGCTTTTGCTGATTGACTCGCCATACTTTTCTGCGGGACGCCTATTACTCGCCCTCTAGTCTGAGGACACCTTAGTTTCTTCCTGATGAGGGAAGAAACTATTAGTCCTAGAATCCACATTAGATGAACTTCCCTGAAAGTGGAGCCGGCAGAGACCCCGGCTAGCGGGTCACCTCTGCCGGGCTGAGTCTCCCGAGAGCGGGCATCAACACCGTCGGGGGCAGTGGTGCTTCCACTGCAAGGTCACTTGGACAGATGACCACCAACCGAACAGACAGGCCACCCTGGGGTTTCTGACTGAGCGGTTCTGAGGCAGTGCTGAGAACCCGCATTCCTCCCAAGTTCTGGGTGACGCTGCTGTTGGACCAGGGACCCTGCTCTGAGAGCCACTGGCCTAGGGCATACGGGACAGGGGCACACCTGGCTGTCAGCAGGGTCAGGACACTTGGGCTACTCCTGGAGGTCTCCTTGAGAATGTGGACTCGGATGGACCTTAGGGATTCTGCGTGCTGAGTCCCCCCAGGGAGCACCCCCATGATGGAGTGGAGGTGACTGTCTGGCTGCGATCTCAGGACTCTGCTCAGCCCGGTCCCCGCAGGTTCTCCCCCGGGGAACCGTGAGCAGGTGGGGAGGAGTGGCCGAGGCGGGCACAGCACCGCAGTGGGGCTAGCTGCAGACAGGAGCTGTCTTCGAGCAGCCAGGTGGGCCTGCGTCTCCAGGAGCCTGGGGGACATGTAAAATGCTGTCCTACAACTCAGGCTGGCAGAGTAAGAACTGCTTCTCACCCACAGGCATTTTTATTTGTTTGTCTGTATTTTCCAAAGTCAGAGCATCTTTAGCAGTATTACCCTGGTTTAACAATTCTCCCCCTCTAGACAGCAGCATCTTTGACACAGGATATGCCTGACAGCCCAGGGTCCTCTGAGGCTGACAGTGGGCAGGAGGTGCCCACTGTGTAGAGCAGTGTCCTCTACTTCTCCCTGACATGCTGGCTGACAGTGGACCAGCTGCACTGTCGTATGGGGGCCCCTACCAAGCACCTGTCCACGGAGGGCTGCTGGCGTGCTGGGCCCGCGACCTGGCAAGGGGTGGTGCTTCCTTGGGAGCCCACGAGCTTGTGTAAGAAATGCGCGATGATACTAAACAAGCAAGCATGGACACGGGGCCCCAGCCAGATGCTCCCAGTGCTCCGCAGAGAGTAAAGCAAGATGAGGGAACAGAAGGAGCAAGAAAAGGGGTCCAGAAAGGCCCTCCGAGGAAGTGAGATGGAGTAGAGACCAGCAGTGGGCTGGGGAGGAGGCTGGGGCTGCTTCCTCAGCACCGAGCTGAGGGGAGAACCGGGGCCAGTGCAGCCACATCACACCACATCACAGGGAGTGGCTGTATCCCTAGAGAAAGGGGCTCAGGAGTGGCCAAGGCCACGTCCTCCCCATGCAAGAGAGGTGGCTTTCCCTTCTGCGCTGGAGGTGGGAGGCCAGGTGGGAGTGGCACAGAGAGGTGTGGGGTTTTACTACAGGGTCCCTGACATGGAGGGAGGTGGCCAGGCAGGAAGGGGACGGCAGTGGAGGGGAAGAGGGAGCTGGGCACGGTCAGACATGGGACCCGTCCTGAAGGTTTTGCAGTCAGGATTGGCTGCTGATCGGCCTAAGGGGTGGGTAAGTGCCTGTTCACTGAGCTGGGGCACTCGGGGCTGGTGTGGAGTGGGGGCACAGCAGAAGAGTCAGAGAGCTGGCTTCATACAGCTGGATGAATCAACTACTCAGAGAAGCCAGGGCGGGAGGTTCGAGCCGAGAATCCACACACAAGACATCTTGCAATGTTGTGGAGTGGGTGGTCGCTGGGGCACTGCAGAGATAGAGGAGGAGCCGACAGCCTGGGGGTTTCCGGCAATGTCAGGGGAGGGACCCAGCAGAGGGGCCGAGGAGCAGCTGGGCTGAGTGTCAGCAAAGCACCCACTGGGTGCAGTCCCTCTCTCCCTTCCTCTGAACAGAGGCACTGCCACATCTCAGCTGGTGAACCTGGGCTTACTTTCCAGTGCAAGGGTTCTGAGCCTGGGCTCGGTGGTGCGTGGATGGGGGTTAGAGCATCCGAAAGGGCCTTGAAGTGACTGCCAATGCTGTGTAATGCGCACACGTCTGGGTGGAGTGGACGGTGCATAGTTTTTAAGAGTCTCTTAAGGCAAACTGGGGGATGTTCCTTGATCATTTGTGAATGAAAAAGTAAAGGAATGAAGTCTTAGACCTACCAAGCACAGGGAGATGATGACTCCTCTCCCCCAGATTTAAATGCACAGAAACTTGGCAGAGTGGATGCGAATAAAGAACCCTAGAACCTCGAAGTCCCTCTGGGGAGAACAGAAGTCAACTCCTGAAACGAGAATGTGAGCAAGAGCATGCCCTCCATGCCTGTGTCCACGTCACCATATCTGTGTCCACATCATGCCTGTGTCTCTGTCACCATATCTGTGTCTACGTCACCATACCTATGTCTTCGTCACCATATCTGTGTCGTCACCACGCCTGTCCATGTCACCATGTCTGTGTCCACCTCACCGTGACTGGTGGGAGAACAGCTTGGTTGCCAGATGACATTTACAAAAAGCCCAACTACATGGGAAGTCAGGAAAGATCGTGAAAGATCGTGAAAGCAGCTATTGTAAAATTATTCCCTGCCAAGGGGATGGGGCAGACATCCTCTGGAAGTCACCTGATAGCCACTGTCTTCCTCGTACCACTATCGGGACACTGGGTTGGGGGACTTGCCACCATTGGCGGGGCTTTCTAGAAACGAAGCCCGACTCGCGTGTGAATGTCCACTCAGCTCGTCCATGCTCATGCCGAAGACCACGGAAGAGACCAAGATGATGGGAGGTATTTTAGATTCAGAGTTGACCTCAATACGTATCTCGCTCTTGATTAAGCCAAGTATGCTTGAGCCATCCTTTTCCCACTGCAGAGCAGAGAGGGTGCTTAGTTTCTTTTGGATTAAAGTGTCATGATGACCAATAGTCATAGCCCATAGGTGGCAGCAGGCCCATCTCACCTGGCCACTCCTTCTCAGAGCACAGGCAGAACTGATCTCTCAGGTTCCCTCAGAGCAAAACAGACCTGGAGCCTACTGCACTAAGCAGAGAGCTGAACTCACTTCAGTTATGCTGTTTTAAAATCTGTGAGCTTGGTCCTTGGGAAAGCCCTCGTTGCTGGGCCTTCATCTGAAGTTGGTTTCATGAGCTCCCCAGCAGGCGTGGGCCATGGAGCCATTGGAGCTGGGAGACGCCTCCACCTGATTCAGGCTCTGCTGCGTAAGGAGGCCTTCCCGGCCCCAGTGCCCAGCGCACGCGAGCTTGCTTGGTGAGACTGGGAACACTGTCGGTCAGCTGTCGTCTGCTGAAAGCAAGGCTCCTTACATCTGGGAGCGTCACATTTCAGACAGACTTTGTCAACAGGTCTTTTTGTAGGACAGGGAAACTCCCACACAGGGGCCTGTTCAAAAGCATCTAAGATTTCTGACTCCATTCTAAATCCTATTGGAGATGGCTGGCCCCATAGTCTAGTGGTCAAGGCAGCTGGATTCCACAGGGCCAACCATGGTTTGCATCCAACCCCACCAGCTTGAAAAACATGCTGGGGTGTGTGTGTGCGCCCAAATCTCAACAGGATGAAGAAATGAAAAAGAGGTTGTCGTAAGACCATGGCCATTGAGGGATGCTCCCTCCTGTCCCTGTCCTTCTCCCTTTCTCCACATGTTTCTCTGGTGAGTGCACCCACTCTCTGGTGAAACAAACAAAAATAGGGCTGCAGGTGGTGTACTGGTTAAGGCGCTGGGCTCCTACGTGGCCAACCGAGGTTTGAATCTTGGACCTGATTGCTTAAAACTCATGCAGGGTGCATGTGCGTGCATGCCCAAAATCTTGAGAATGGAGGAGAAGAGATTGTGAAATGGCCATCCCCCAAACCCACCCTAAATCCCATTGGAACACGGGCATTTAGATTTCAGAAAGCGTTCCTGGAGTATTTCCCGGGTGTGTTACTCCTTTGCAATCAGATCAGACTTCGAGCTTCCCAGCCTTCGCTTGCAAGGCACCAACAGTCCACACCCCCGACAGCCAGAAAGAGGAAGAGACGTGGGCGTGTCAAAACCGGCTGAGAGCTGCTCTGTGTAGTGAGCACTCTGAAACGTCCCATGACAGATACAGAATCTTCTCATGCAAGTAAACCTCCAAAGGACTGAAAGACCTCTTTGTCTGTTTAAGAAATTTTTAGTTTTGCAAATAATATTTTCTGGGCATGCAACCACTTCACAGGGTTCTGAATTCCGTATTTCAGTCTGATGTTTTTCAGATGCAGTCAGCCCACAGACCCGTGTTGCTCTTCCGGCACGAGGGAGACAGAGGAAGCCACACTCATGGGCCAGTGTCTCCCCGGGTGGCTTCCGGGAGGGTGGTGGGATGGGAAGGCCATCCTGGAGGTTCTCTTACCTGGGCCGGTGTTGTAACTGTGACCTGTGCTTGTGTGAGGGCTGTGAATACCCCACCCCACTGCCGCTTCGTGGCCCACGTGGTCTCCACAGCCCTGGTTAGGACTGGCCCTCCTCGGGGACCACACACGGGCTGCGCACCCACTGCGGCCTGGGCTCCCCGCCTCCACAGAGTGTCCTCCAGCTCCGAGTATCGAGCTGGGCCCTGCTGAGCTCTTCACGGACATGCATTTTTCATGTGATGCTTGTACAAACCTGCAAGGCAAACGTTATTGAGCCATTTTTGGATGACGGGTTCAAATTTTAGAGTTTATATAACTTGCCCCAGGTCACAAGGGGGCTCTTCAGGGGTGGGAAGACACCCAAGCCCAGCTCTGCCAGGTTCCCACTCCCGTACACCGAAATGTACCCTCAGGTCCTTGCAGTGACCTGGGAAGCAGAGGGTCTCCTGCACGTGAGGAAGCTGGGTCCAAGAGGCTTGTTCAGGTAGCAGAGCTCCTAAATACCAGGCCTGGAGAGACCCCAGGCCGTTGCACTCTGAAGTCCAGGGTCTCACTCCTCATTTCGCTTAACTAACCTGGACACTGGACTGCATCTTCAAATGAAGGTGACGTGACCATAGCAGACAGTTAGCAAAACCCTGGCCTCACACGGCCATGCTCAGTGCCCACTGCCCAGCAGCAGCCTGTCCCTCTTTCTGTCAGTGTAACCATGCAGCACTGAGAGAAGCCAGTCTTCCTCCGAGGTCTGAAAGCCTGACCGTATCTCCCCTCCTATCTGAGTTAATCAGAGATCATTTGGGAGTACCTGGCCATATGGCACCATGGTTAAGTGCACCGCATAGGAAACTGGATCCCAGATGGATGCCATGGTTCAAATCTTTTTTTTTTTTTTGGAGAGGTTTTCGCTATAGGGCGCGTGCGCTCGCCAGACAGACAGAGAGAGACACAGAGACAGAAAGCGAGAAATCACCCCCCAGAGGGGATGGTCACGCCGCAATCCCTTCTCTATTCTCCTCTCAGGATCTTGGGCACGCACGCACACGCGCCCGGCATGAGTTTTAAGCCACCGGGTCCGGGACGCGAACCGCGGTTGACTACGTGGGAGTCCAGCGACATAGCCATTACACTAACTGCTGGTTCCCCCATGGTTCAAATCTTGGCCCTGGAGGCTTGAAAAACATGATGCACACATAAGTGTGTCCAAAATCCTGATGGGATGAAGAAGTGAAGGAAAAGGACTGTGGTGTGACCACGCCCCTCTGCAGGGCCGCTTTTTCACTCTCTCTGTCTCTGTCATTCTCTCTGTCTCTGTCACTCTCTCTGTCTCTGTCATTCTCTCTGTCTCTGTCACTCTCTCTGTCTCTGTCATTCTCTCTGGCAAGTACACACATCTTCTGGCAATTAAAACAAAGTACTTGGGAGGAATTGAAGGTGAACCTGGTGTAGACCGTCACTCAGGAAAAGCAGGTCATTATTAAGTCTATACTCGTAGAACAACAAAAATGAGTGATTCTGCTTTGTTTTGCGTTTTAATCTCCAGAGAACACATAGCGCTACCTATGCAGTTATTTTGGTTTTCTGCAAAATTATCTTCTTGTTACAAGGAACTCCACCGCCATGCAGGATGCTCCATAGTACATGGGAGGTGTGCGAACACGCATCGGCTTGCTTCATAAGAAA
>NW_006159840.1:3711896-3728339 GCF_000334495.1 Tupaia belangeri chinensis | reverse complement strand
ACAGGGCTGGGCAAGGGGGCCCAGCAGGCCCCCACCTTGGGGCTCTAGGAGTGGCCGGCAGGTCCTGCTCCTCCATCAGGACAGTCTTCACAGGTGTAATGGAGTGTGAAGCCAGGCCGGCTCTGCGTGTCCTGACAGAACCGGGCAGGGGCTCTCTGGAGCAAACTTCCAAGATGCTGGGAGCCCCATTCTCACTAACATCGTGGGCTCTGAGGTCCCACAGATCATGTTGCTGAGGCCAGGACCATAGCTAATGGCTGCAACTGAGCGTCACCGTTTGTTTTCTCACTAACATGGTGGGCTCTGAGGTCCCGCAGATCATGTTGCCGAGGCCAGGACCACAGCTAATGGCTGCAACTGAGCGTCACCGTTTGAAGAAAACCTTCCTGGATCTTTCCATGTCTGCTGTCCCCTCTATTCTTTCCCGGATGTCACACACGAAAGCTCATGGGTCCTCACCAACCGTGCACCTCTGTTCATCCTAAAATACACCCACGAAAACTAGGTGCTGTGCCTTAAGTAGGTAGTGACAGGTCGAGGCCAAAGTGCAGAGAATGGAGGGACACATTTCATTTCTTACTTTTATGCCATGATTAAACTTTGCTACTTGAGGCTCTGCATTTCTGGGTAGGGATGGCTTGTCTGGGGTATGCAGAGTCAGGGTTCCATCTTGATGGAATCTGGGCAGTTTCAATGGGCCCGAGCTGCCGCTGCCTGCAATGAGCCACCGTGGGAGGCTGACTGCCTGATGTTGGTCTTCTCTTTGGGCACCCTGGTTCTTTCTCAGGTGAACCAGAAAGTGCATGTCTTTATTTTCCTTTTGTTCTTTTTTGGTCTCAATACAATTCCAAAATGCTTCCATCATCCCCACCGAGTGGAGCCATGGAGCCCACCCCGCTAGTGGGCGGAAGCCAAGGAGGAGCAGAAGCTTCGGCCCAGGAGAAACCTGGACTTGTCTCAAGGGGTAATCATTAAGATGCTTATGAGTCATTTCCAAAGATGATTTGAAGGCTTCGACACACTGCTGGGCAACATTTTGTCAGTAACCCGCCAGGTCCTGAGAGGCAGTAACTCACTCATAGCATGAAGGGACAGGATGTGAGCTGTTTTTTTTTCCCAATGTTTGCAAAGTGACATTGCCTGCCTAACGCTGACCCCAACCTCTCCCAGCCGTCCCCGCAAACATAAACTGAAAGCTCCTCAAGCCCAGATCACTAGCGGGTGAGGAGCATTAATTTCGTTTATAGTTGAGGTTCTAATGGGCTGAAAAAAATTTCCTGCTGTAATTGGAATATAGATTCACCAGTTTTATTGAATGTCAAAGCACATTACCCCGCACAGCTGCTGGAGAGGCACAGCGAGCTGCTGCTTCTCTTCCATGACAAACACCTATTAAGCAGTCAGCATAAACCCTTCCCTTACAACCTCTGACATCACCCTCAGGGCAGGCAGACACAGAACAGCAATTGCTGGATTGCGTATGAAAATTATAGTTTTATTGTCTATACAGCTGAAGGTTTAACTCGGACTCCTGCCTCTGCCCGGGCTGTATAAAGAAGCAATTCTTCTTGCAGAACAAATAAGCACAGTACACTATTGTAATCTAAGAAACAGGCACCATTTATGTATTGGGAAGCTGCTCTCAATAGGGCTGACAGTCTAGTGGCTCAGAAGCCACTATTCGAGCAGCTGTAGGGAAGAAAGCTATAGAAGTCATAAGGAATGAGAAACGACAGGCAGCGGGGACAGGCGGTCACGGCCGCGCTGCCCGGGGAGGCCTTCCTCTGGTTAGCACTCCACGGTTAGTTGAGCAGGCAGGACTCGTAGGTGGGAACCATGTACTTGATGTTGATGAAGGCGTCTTCTCCTCCATAGCGCTCGAAGGCTTCCAGAGTCTCCTGGATCAGGTCACCGATGTTCTCCCTCTTCTGCTGGCTGTAGTCGATGCCGTCCCCCGAGTTCACTGATTCATGCAAACACACAAAGAGGCCAGTTAGTTCTTCACAGTCCCCCAGAGTCCATGTCAGTCTAGGCATTTTTTCTGCATGCTTATTAGGAGATGCAAACATTGAACATTTTCACATGGTTTTACAGAGTTTTAGGAGTGGTGACAACTACAAAATTACTAAGTCCTAGACTGGAGCTGACGAAAAGTATTCTAAAGTAAAGAGATAGCAGAGGAAAGGAGCGAGTGTTAATCACAGTTACGGGACACATGAGCACATGCGGCGCTCCCTTGGGTCTTCCGTGTTTTGGACTTACACATGGCATATATATATATACTAATTATTTATTTAATTCCATTTGTTATTATCATTTCTTTTAATTTGACCAGAGAGAGATAGACAGAGAGAGAAAGGGAAAGCAAAAAAGCACACCACCAGGTCTGGGGCTCGAACTGCGGTCGGCACAGTGGGACTCCAGCCCTTTAACCCCCATGCCACCTGCCAGCCCCCAGTGTGGCGTATTGAGAAGGAACACTCTGTCGTCAGATCGGGCCCTTCGTCCTGTGTGGTATACAATGGAGAGACTGGAAGGAGAGGCTGAGCCCACCCCGTCTTTGCAGTTCTCATATACACGATGCACTCTTTCTCCTGGGAAGTGTCAGGGGCCCGAGAGCTCAGTTATCTGGAATTATTCCGGACGCAGGTGGGAACCGAACACACTGCTTTCCTGCCGGGCAGCTCCGGATCGGTCACAGAATGAACAATGGCAATTACGGTCACGGCTCTGCAGGGAGTTTATGCCGCTGCCAGTTTTGGAATCTCCAAGCCCAGGGAGCTAGGTCAGCTGCAGCAGTGGGCCTGGCGGACCCACCTGAGGCCTGGACACCCAGAGCCTGCAGGTGACTGCTGCGGCTGCCTCTTGGGTGCTACGGGGGAAGGGAGTCCTGGGCGGCCTACGGCCAAGATCCTCTCCTCATGCTGCAGACTTCACCTCAGATGTTTGGATGAGATGGACCTGGTTGCACCCACACTACGATGTCTGGAGGGGTTGCCAAGGTCATGAGAGTGACGAAAATAGCCCAGACTATACAAGTTCTATTTTTCCTCTGAATAATAGTCATTACGAGCTCTCTGCTACGTTCCGCGAGCAGCTTTCCAGGTGCTTCCCCGACACTGACCCTCCCAGCAAGCACGTGGTTATTTGTCTGGATCCGGTGTGAGCTCACACCCCCAGCCTTTTCCATGATGGAAGCAACCTGTACAAGGTGGGCGAGAGCAGCCGGAGCTGGGGAGGACTTCCCAGGCCCAGGGACGCTACAGGGCCACCTGCAAGTGCGTCTCACCAGAGGAGAGATTCGTTTTAGCCATATTTCAGATATAGCCCCCACATTTTATCTCGTATGAATGTGAAAACAGTAAAAGGAAAAAAAGGTGTTTCAAACCCCGAGCCCCTTGCTACTCGGGAGGGCTGGAAAAGACGGAGTGATGGTTCAGACCAGAATGAACAGAACAATCACAGTCTCGCACAGCACAGACGAGCGGTTCTTGGGTTCAATTTTCTTCCAGGAGCTGCTTAGAGAACTATCACTATCTCCTGTAATGTAGAGAAAATGAATTGCTGCACTGATTGGTTTCTTTCGGTAGGGGTGAAGGCGGAAGAAATATTACTGACTTACAGGGAGGCAGATTGTGAGCCAGACAACTGGAGAGTGTATTTTTCATAACAAATGAACTGAAATGGTTCCCAAAGCCCTCACAATTAGGCGGCTTTTCCCTCCCCATAGTGGAAACCTTTCTGTTGTCACATGGAAAGCTGGATTTAAGTTAACTTCAAGTTTGGCTTGTGGAGCAGATGACCGTCCAAAATACATAATAGTGCTACAGAACAGACAAGGGAAGATTTCTGAACGAAAGGGTTCTTGCCCTGTTACTTTGGAGTGAAACAACAAAGATAAACATTTTAAAAACAAAATTGTAGCCAAATACACATTTAAAGCAAACAGGCGTTTTAAAGAAAGATGTGCGTGGGGGTCTAGGAAGAGGCAGTGCAGCTGGCAGCGCTGGACCAGACGGGACAACCCAGCGTCGCTCCACTTTGCTGAATTGACCAAGAGGAAAAGGTCTTTGAGTTGCGTTACCAGAGGAGTGTGTGCGTGGTGGTGTGGTTTTGGGGGGTGGGGTGGGTTGATGGCAATTGTTACTGGTGTGAGGAATCCCAAGAAAGAGCAGGACAAAAAGTAGCAAAGGAGTCAGAAGGGACAGGAGGGAACACACCCTGTGACAATGGAGCGCCAAAGCAGGGACCTGCCAGGGGCAACCTCGGCTTCCTGGTATTCCATCGGAGCAGAAAGAAAGTCCCATGGGAGTCTTTGACTGATCCTCAAATCCCTCTTCCCCCAAATTACATTGTTGATAAACTCCTCCTGGCCACCACAGAGATGGGCCCAGGGAGATGGACCCACGGGTCCCACCCTTGTTGACGAAGGACAGCTGAGCCGAGGTGCAACCCCTGGGGGCATGTGGAAAATGCAACTGGTGATGATGTCAAGTTGGGGTGGCCTGGGACAAAGATGAATATGCTAATCACTCATAAATGGTGCCTTTTGTTGGCATATTAGTCAAAAGGTCAAACGCTGAATAGACCACTGGACAGGCATATTTTCCTGACGGAGGCAGGGCGCTCGGAAAGTCTGCACACAATGGAAGGCTGAACACACCCTGCTTTCCCCTGCCTTCCAGAAGCAGGACCGACAAGCAACACTTTATTTCATGTTCTCACTTTTCAAAAAATATTTAAGTGTAGGAGTAAGTAGACTATGTAGCTCTTTTGTTTCTCAACAGAGTATAATCCCAGATGATAACAGAACAGAATAGAAGTTGTTTATTCAAAATGTGAGTTGGAGTTGGAATATCTTGCAGTTGCAGAATGTGTATTGTTGGGGCAGCAAAAAAGACTGTGAAAGCACCACATCCCGTACTTCATATGCTGTCGTGATGACACTGCACCGCTCGGTGTCAGACTGTGTTGAGAGGCAGGTGAGTACTGTGGTCTCTATTTCAAAACCGCTGTATTGTCAGTTTCTTTGAGAACTTGAAATCGAGGTGATTAGTTTCTGCTCACCCTTTTAAATACATACAACACTGATGGGAAATACGTTTGTGAACACTTTGCTTCAAATAAAAAAAGCAACTGGATAGTTATTTACGATTGTCAATTCTGATTAGGAAGATGACATTTCAGTTTAGGAAACCAGGAGTCTATTTTATGTCCAGCATCTAGAAAGATGGAAAGAGATGTTTTATTTATAACCTACCAGACAGGACTAGAGCAATGGTTTGAACCAGACTTTGGGCTTCTAAAAGGATGATATGCAGAGAGAACAAGGGATTTAGTTCCTATTCTCAGAGATTCCTGCATGCAGGAGGCATGCGAATACACCCTGAAAGTAGTTTCAGGGTGTATTTTAAAATCATTTTAAGGGCATTTATTGCTCTGAATGTTGAATTTTCTTTGATTTATGTGAGCATTATAACATACACCCTCTTTTCCTACCCAAATCTCTCTAAATTGTTCTGATTTTTCCTTCCTAGGTGGCATTTTTATCAGGGATATAGCTTCATGGAGACTACAACAAATTCGTGGAAAAACAGAAATAATTTTGGTTCAAAATGTTTTGACCTCCATGTCTAGCTTTTTGCATAACACTCACTTTCTGTGAACTTTTCGAAGACCTCTGGTACATCTGAGTCTCCTCTCCAGACATGGCATGTCCTGGGGCACGCATTCGGCTTGTGACTGTGACGTGACTGTCAGGGCACCTTGGCACCCGGGGCCACGGGAAGGGGGAGGTCACATGTGACACGCTCACAGTTTACACAGATATCTGCGGCTCAGTGGACACAGACCAGCTGCTGGCCTGGATCACAAAGCATTTCGATGAAATGCTCTCACCCTGGTTTCAATTTTTGGATTGAGTGGAAGCCTCATTCTCTTCTCTTCCTTAGTTAGTACTATGACAGGAAAATGAGAAACAAAAATCAAAAGCAAGGGAAGCAAAGCTGGAAATAAAGGACAGTTTTTGTGGCCAGAGCCAGGTGCCGCTGGATCCGTGCGTGGTTGGGGCACCACGTCTTCGCACGGAGGAGCGAGTGCCGGGTGGCGGCGGCTGTTGTGGTCATTCTTCCCGCTTACCCTCCACAGTGTGCGGGCTCTGTCCGGCACCAAGAGCAGGCTGTAGGACAGGCTCCTGACTCTGGGGGTTCCTTAGATATGGCTGAGGAGGCCCACCACTCGCTGCCCCTGTCAGCTACAAAGGCCACTCAAACCCACCCTGGAAATACAGACAGCCTTATGCACCCTGCACCTGGCCAAGCCTGCTCCTCCTGGCTTGGCTTTGCCACTGGGACCTGTCTCAGAGAACGCTGACCCATTTCTTTTCATCAGACACTGGGGTTTCTTATCTTAGAGTTTTAGTGACAATTGTGCATGTGGTCCCCAGGAGCCACAAGGAAAGTTTAATTCAAATTTGGATCTTTCACACTCTTGTGGTTTTTTTTTTTTTTTTTAAATACTGTTAAATGTTTACTGTATGGCTATTCTTACATGAACATTAACACAAAAAGGAGTTATTTGGAAATAAAAGCCTTATTTCAGGCATTGAAGTATAAAACAAACAAGTGCTTATTTCAGATACCTGGCTCAGCGAGTGTGGGGTATTATTCATTTGGTTCTAAACAGAGGGCTTCATTATGAAACGCACCTGTGCTCTCCGCTAGTGATGAAGTAAGTGGGTCTGATTTTAGGGAGAAACACTTTGGTTAATTTTGAACTTTTGTCCCTGGGGCAGCAGCTTTGCCTTCTCAGAGGGAAGATGGAGACACACAGTCGGTCCCAGACCCTGTTCTCACTTCTGCAAGTGCTGAAGAGCTGGAAGCCTTTAGAGTCAATGTACCAGACTGGTCCCCATGGCCTAGTGAGTAAGGAAGCCAGGCCTCACATGGCCAACTGTGCGGTTGGAGTCCCAGCTGAGAGACTTGAAAAACACTGCCCGGGATGAATGCCCCAAACTCCAACAGGGTGGGGAAGTGGAGGAAGACTGAGGTGTGACCACATTCCATTGACGGGTACTTTCTCCTTCTGCCTCTCTCTGTCTCTCTCTGATGAGTGCATGTGCCGTCTGGCAAATGAAAAAAAAAAAGAAATCTGTGTTTGTAAACATTCTTAATAGAAATACTAGCTTGGGAGACTGCATTGAAACCAGCTGATAGGCCAGCAGGTGACGCGGTGGTTAAGGTGCTGGACTCCACGTGGCCAACCACAGTTTGAGCCCCAGATTTGGCAGCTTGTTTCTCGCTTTCTCTCTCTCTGTTGAGCGCACAGACCTTATGGCAAATTAGAAAACAGTAATAATAAATAAAACTAAAATAAATAATTCCCCCTCCCCCCCAAAAAACAACAACTGAGTATCAGGAGACAATAAGGAATAGTACAAATAATGCCCAGAGTCAACACCAATTTGTCTAAACACCCTAAGAGGATAGTATGACAAGGAATGATTCCTGTTGCCTGTAAAGTACTCCATGATAGCACTTTAAGTACCTGCAGAAATTAGCAAAGAATTGAGACAAACAAAATGATGATTAACCTGGCAAAACAGCCTTCTCCTTTGCCTCAGGCAGCACCAGACCTGGAGTCAGGCAGGCTGCTTCTCTCTGCATAGCTAGAGCTGAATTACCGTCATAAAACCAAGGGTTTGAAATAAATTGCTAAGGAGGCATCCTGGTTTGGCCAGCTCCTCCCTGGGTCTACTGCTGCTCGCTGGCCATTTGTGGGGAACGCCTGTTGGTGAGCGCAGCCATTAGGCACCCCCAGTACTCAGCTGTGAATCCAGGCCAAGTCTGAGTGAAGCTTTCTCAGTATTTGAGCACATCAATAGAAAACCAACTATGAGGAGCATCTCTGCATGGGCGCGTCTCAGGTGAGCACCTCTGTTGTACCACGCCCTCAGGTGCAAGGTCTGGCATGCTGAGCCTGGTCCCACAGTGCTTGCCCGCCGGGCTCATAATGCCACTGGAGACACACTGAATGGAACTCAAAACTGCTCACAGGAGACATCAGATCATTTCTTTATGGATCAGAAAACCATTTTATTTTTTGTTTTGTTTTGACTCTCAAATGCTGAACTAAAAAGCTGCAAGAGCTCTAAAGTCCAACAGAAAGGACTTCTGTCGACCCATAACCTCTGACGGTGTCAGCCAGGGCTGTTGCTGCCTCCTTCCCACTGTGGTGGTGAGGCCCTGCACCAGGGAGAGAGAAAGTAAGGCCGGGGCTCAGGTTCGGGTCTTGGCAGGCAGGTGCAGGCAGAAACTGCAGCAATATCGTCACCATGAGATGTTTCTCCGCGACCCTGAGTCAGCACAGTCAGCACGAACTTTCTGGTGGAGGAGTGCCGGTGAATTCTCCCTTCGGGTTTTGTGGACATGGCAGTCAGGAGCTTGAGATGGCAGAATAGTTCTGTTTCCCTTTACTGGTTTTTAAGCAGACATGTAACTGTTAGTGGAATAAAACTAATTTTTTTTTCTTTTCTTTTCTTTTCTTTTTTTTTTTTTTGAGAGGTTTTTCACTATAGGGCGCGCGCACTCGCCAGACAGAGAGAGACAGAGTGGGAGTCCAGCAACACAGCCATTACGCTAACTGCTGGTTCCCAGAATAAAACTAATTTTTTCAGAAGAAATGTATTAAAAAGGTAACGGTATTGTTGGAAAGATATTATTAAAGGGACCAGCAGATGGAGTAATGGTTACATCACTGGACTCGCATGTAGTCGACCGTGGTTCAAGTCCCAGACCTGTCAGCTTAAAACTCACACCGGGTGCATGTGTGTGCGTGCCCAAGATCCTGAGAGGCGAATGGAGGAGAAGGGACTGTGGTGCGGCCATCCCCCCCTGGGGGGGGGACTTTTTGCTTTCTGTGTCTCTGTCTGTCTGGCAAGTACATGCACCCTGTGGTAAAAATCTCTCTCTCAAAAAAAGAGACTATTAGAAGATAACTCATATGAGTTTGGAAACAGTTGTTTCTGAGGGCTCTTTCTATAAATTTGTATGTTTTATTCATGATGGAGTGCACTGCACATGCACGAGAGAAAGAGAGAGAGAGAGAGAAGTGCCCTTGATGGGTCTCATCATGCTGCAGTCGCCTTCCCCAGCCTCCAGCTGGCCGAGATCTCGGGCGTGCCCTGCATGCCTCAGCCGGCCCGGGGATCTGAACCAGCAGTTGGTTACGCGGCTTCCAGCACTGCAGTTGTGTTTGCCACCAACTGAGTGACCAGGGGCTGGGCCTTAGTTTTACTTATTTAAAAACATTGTTTTGTTTGTTCGTTTTACTGAACTAAAAAAGGGGAAAAGAACATGGACATGTTTTATCTTTAAGATACTGTCAATTTCAATAACTAGATTCAACTGTCAATTGTTTTGCCAGAGACATCTGTTTAGTTAGAGTTAACTTGGACTCAGTTTACTTTATAGAAATAGCTTTACCTTTTGGGAAAAACATTTTTCTTCTCTAAAATATGGATAATTACAAGGGAAATGACTATGAATTCCAGTCTGATCTTTTCTGGAGAGGAAGCAATGGAGAAGAAAGGAAAGAGGAGGGAAAAACTCAGGCCAAATTCATTTTCTATGTTGAGTAAAAAGAGAAGCCTTTTGGGGAGATGTGAAATTATCTGGTTTTAGAGTCCTTAAGAAATGCTTCCTATCCCATTGTTTTTATAGCTTTGCTGTGTTACTTTGAGGGGACCCAGCTTGTCTCCTCCTTAACCATAACCTGTGTCACTCTTTTTAGAATTCCAGCACGTCTGTTTCTGGGCCCTGCTTAACCACTGCTGCCTTGGCTGGCTTCAGGTCTCCTTTGAAACTCAAGGTTTTCTTTTTTCTTTTTTTTTTGGTGGGGGGGAGAGAGGTTTTTGCTATAGGACGTGTGAGCTCGCTGGAGAGACAAAGAGAGGTAAAGAGATAGAAAGTGAGAAATCACTCCCCAGGGGGTTGGCCATGCTGCAATCCCTTCTCCTCCATTCTCCTCTTGGGATCTTGGGCATGCACACACACGCACCCAGCGTGAGTTTAAGCCACCGGGTCCGGGACTCGAACCGTGGTCAACTACATGAGAATCCAGCGACATAGCCATCATGCCAACTGCTGGTCCCAGGAAACTCAAGGTTTTCAACTGGCCCCTAAGTCTGACTCTACAATGGTTGTTTCTAAAGTTTTGGCTCATGGGTATGTGGATCAAAGTGGCAATGGCTTTGCAACCAAAAATTTACAATAACCATAGCATGTGGCATGCGAGAGATGCCCAAGGGCTTAAATACTTCAAATCTTCTCAGATCTTGTTGACATTAATGAAATTCACAGATTTCTTTCCTCTGAAGATAAAAGCTTTGAAGCAAGCCCTCGATTCCCAGCTGGATGTCTCTCTCTCTTCCTCTCTTCTGACACTGAAGCTGGTGACTAAAGCAAGAGGCCATCACATTTCCCAAAGCCAAGGAGACATTTTCATCTTCTGAATGGGGTCATTGATCACTCGTGAGACTGAGGGTGCTGTGGATGCTGGCCCAGTTGTCAATTAAACATCTAAATTTCCTTCGGTAGACCATGAAACTTTCTAGACAAATGTCATGTTCCAACTGCAAAGTAGATTTATTTCTCTCTCAAGTGAGCAGTGACAATGATTGGGGTATACGGGTATAGGGAAGAGCAGTGGACTTCCAGGGAAATAACTTGGGATATAATTTTTCAAAAGCTTAGTAAAGTTCAGTGACTTAGTATGTGTTTAACTATGGGCATGTTACTTAATTTCTCTGAATCTCCTGCCTCTGTATACAGAAGAGACCGTACTTTGGACCATCTCTGGCTCCTCCCCACCCTAACATTACTTTTTATAACATCACAGTGGAGCAAGTTTTGGAAAAAATGGCCATTCAAATGATGCCTGTATTTCAACTGAAAAGATGATCACAAGGCAGCTGGATAGTTCTTCAAAATAAGTCACAAATCTTGTACATACCAAGATCAGTTTCCAAATCAATTTCTATGAAAAGCCTGAAAGGACCAAATGTTTATATAGTTAATTCTAGTTAAGAAAAAGAACACTGTCAGAAATGCCAATTATTTGTTGACATACTACCAAATGTTATTCCATTCTGCTGTTTCAATAAGTCTACATAAATTTTGATTCCTTAGAATAAAGACCAAAGGATGAGTTGATTTTTTTTTTAACAGATCCAGTTAAGAATGATTATGAAAAGACAAGTTAGGGTGTTCTGTGGTTAATGACTCTTTTGACCTTTGAGAAAAATAGATGGGCCCACCAATTTCTTCCTCTCTGGGCCGATTATAACACGAATGCAGTCATCCATGAATTGGCTGAATTCAAGCTCATGAAGTGAGCATGTGATTCTTCTCGGCCAACACCGTTCAATGTGCAGACTGTGTCTGAAAGGAACAGAGGGCCAAGCCCAGCTGCCTGTCCTGACTCTGTTTCCTGCTGTCTTATCTCACGGTGGAGCAACCACAAGAAGGACAGCACAGATTGGGTCACTCGAAGGGAGGAAAGGCCCTGTGAGCTAAGTTCTATGGCTCCTCTCCTTCACAGAGGAGAAAATCAACGTCTAGAGAGGTGAGGTCACCGGGGAACGTGACACAAGCAGAAAGAGATGGGGGTCCTGAGGAAGAGACACTGAGGCGAGAATCTGCTACAGAGCAACACGGGGTGGGAAGACCTGCGAAGAGAGGTCTGGGTGTCACGTGTCATCGGGGGAGGGTTCAGCTTTGCCTAAGGCAGAAGGTGAGCCCCTGAGAAGGAGTGTCAGGACCAGGCAGTCCCATGAACAGATGCTGAGGAGACCTGGTCCCACTGCAGCCTTGTGCTGTTTCCCGGGAGGCTCGACTGCTCGACTTGATCTCGCTTCCCTTTCGTGGACTTGCCCCTCCCTTTCTGACATAAGAACACCACTCACAGAGACACACAGGAAGACAAACGAAGGTGGACCCGTTTCCAGGATTTTTTCCCAATGCCGTTGACGCATGGTGAATGTGGGGAAATTCTGGTTTTAATTTCATATTCCGTCCTCCCATCGTTATGTGTGTGTACTATGATTTACTCCTAGATCTGCAGATATTGGTTTTGCAGTCTCACAGATGAGGAACTGCATTAATAGGTACGAGATGGAGAAGCAGCTGAGCATCCCCTCCAGGGATGTCACCGTTCAGGGGAGGGCGGCCTGGCATAGGCGGACCAAAGGCGTAAGTAGAACCTACAACTGTCGGGTCGCGGGAAAAGGTAAGAAGGTATAAAAAGAAGGAGTCTTCTGAGTACCTGAATGGTCTTCCTGGCACTGTGTATGTCTGTGTTAATAGGTTATGAGTTATTTATGTACCAGATATTATGCTTTTAAAGAGTGTTATGTTCTTGATCTTCAAAACTACTTATGCTCAAATTTTAGTTGGGAATCCTATTTCCTACTTTAGTTCAAGACTTCGTAACCTCTGAATTAAGTGTCTTTGAGCTGCACGTGCTAATAGAAATTTCATAGTATTAATAAATGTAAATAAGGTTGGAAGGTCTAATATAGAAGCCGATCATAAAACATTAATGTACAGACAGAAGGAAAAAGAAGAACAAAGTCAAAAGGCCAAATTCAGGCCACAGATGTTAAGCAAGTTTCTGAATCAAAGTTGAAGGTGACCATCTTCTAAGAAGATTGGAAGGGCCTTCCGTTTTCCTTCAGGAGATAGTTTTCCTCTTTTTACTTTTATTGTAGTTATGCTATAGAGTACTTGCTGGAGAGAGGGAGAGAGAGAGAAAAAAAAAAAAAGAAAGAAAGTGAGAAAGCACTCTACAGGGGAGAAGACCATGCCATAATCCCTTTTCCATTCTTCTTTCAAGATTTTGGACACACACGTGTCACGGGTGTTTTTCAAGTCACTGAGTCCATGACTTGAACCACCCAGTTGGCCATGTGGGATCTAGTCACCTAAACCACTATGCCAACAGATGGTTTCTTGTGATTCTATTATGAGAGACCTTGATAAAATCTAATGTCACATGGCCCCACTAGTAAGTGCTGAGGTTGTCTCTCCCTGCGGCCAGCCCTGAGCCTAGGCGTGGAAGTTGGGATGAGTCTTTGAATCTCCTAGTCTGCTGTCATGCCGTGTATGTGGCTCTGCGAACACACTAGTCCCTGGGGTCCATTCTAGTCCATCCTGGGCGATAGCCACTAGACTCTGGCCTCAATCTTGAAGCTCTCTTCTTCCTAGTTTATCCTACCAATTGCTTTTCCTAATCATCTTCTTTCCTGAACATGACGCGGGCTCTACGTTCTCTGATGGATCACATCAGCTCCCAGTCACGTGGGGCCTCTGCAGCATCATCTCCCTTAGGAAACCAACCTCACTGTTCACTCCTTCCTGATAAGACCTCCTGTCCTGCTCGGATGGGATCTTTTCTGAACCACAATGTGTGCAATTTTCATTCATGCTTTTACAATTCCTCATGGGCACCTGCTCCCTTCTCCCTCCTGGCAATAAGTCCAAGTTCACATTTTCCCTAGTTTTGCCTTTACTTCCTCTGTGAAGTTGACTCCCTAAACATCTTTTCTGAGATGTCTATAGCCTCCTACTCCCACCGCCCCAATCTTCCTGTTGCTCTAAAACCCTTCACAGGTGTTTTGTGTTTATTAAGCTCTTCTACATTTTACCAGATCTTGGAGGACAGGATCAAGCTAATTATATCATAAGCCTTATTCATGGGCATCAAATTCAAGTTGGACCCTTATCAAATGAATGAATGACTGATTGAATGAATGACTTCTTCGTGGGTTTACTGAATCCAGATACTTATTATAAACAAATTCAGTTCTAAATCAATTATACGGTAGATGTAGTGCCCACTTTGCCTAATTCTAAGTCTTTATTTACTATTTACATACTTGTGAGTTGTTACTCATGAAGACAGATTTTAGATGTGAATTTAGAAAGGTTCAATCAAGTGAGTTTCATGCGAGGGAAGGTCTCTACAGTTTGGCTTCATTTCTTTTTCACCGCCTCATGGATTTAAAGTGGGGTTTACCTAGACCACTTGTAAGTTTAAGAAGAAAACTCTTTCTCCAAAGTGAAAAATCAGATAATCTCATTGGTTTTATTGCAGCCTTTGCTCCAAGATGAAGAAAACGGTGGATTTTGTAGTGCTTTCACTTAATATCTAAATTTTGCTTTATATAGTTTCTTACAGAGCTGCATGACAATTTTTAACCAGTTCAAGAAACGGCAAAAAAAAAAAAAAATGCAAACCTATTGGAAATAATATGAACTACATCTAGACTGATGCTGAAAACTTTCTGAGCCTGAATGGCAACTGTTCTGCAGGTTCTCATTTCCAGGAAACATTAATAATATCAGATATAGCACATTTTCACCTCTGATTTTCTTTTTCTGCAATTAAGGCACAAAATGAAAAAAAAAGAAAAAGAAAAAAAAACTTCAGATTTTTGACATATGTTATCAGAAAATACAGTAGACTGTGGGAAAATGCATTTCTCATCTCATCTTGGTGAGAACTTTGCTCTATGTAACAGATCTAAACTCAGAAGCCTTTGTGTGACAGGAGTGGTTTAGATGACCAGCTCATGCAGCAAGGCTCAGAGCACCGAGGCAAAGACCTTCATGGCATTAATGGACTCTTTGATCTACTGAGAAAAAGGGTTAAAAGGAAAAATGCACCAACTGTGCTTACAATGAGGAAAACTTGTTACATCATTAAGCCACTTAAAAAATTATTTAATTTAATTTATTATTATTATTATTATTGTTAAATTTGACTAAGCCGGGGGGAGAGAGAGAGGAAAAGTGAGAAAGCAAACCACCAGGTCTGGGATTCAAACTGTGGTCAGCCATGTGGGAGTCCAGCACCTTAATCACCATGCCATCTGCCAGCTCAAGCCATGTCTTTAGATCTGATGTGTCCCAGCTTATTTGAGATATATCTCAGCTTGCCTACGGTATCTACTCTTTGGAAATTCTAAAATGAACTAATGGGTGAAAAATTTGAATAGATTTCCAAGTCATTAGGTGGAAATTTTATAGAGTGAGACTATTTCTCATCAAATGAGCTCAATTAATGTAAAAATAATATATTTAATGAACAAATCAAAGAAATCTTCTGTGCTAGCTGCTGCGAAAGTGACAGAGTTAGAAACTTCTAAGCCTTTTTACAACTGTCTTCATGTAAAATAACTTCGAAACATCTTTCAAAGCTCTGACTATTCACGTTTATCAGCTTCTACGCTGGCGAGTTCAGTGTGGGAGAGACATCCTCTTTGCTGCCAGGGATTCTAACACGGAGCACGGTCCGAGAATCCTCCAGCCTGACAGTGTCTTAACAAACGTTTAGGGTTTTGCTACAGTCCAAAGTTTGGCCACAAGGTTAAAGAGAGAGAGAGATCTGAACTGTAGGAAAAAATTTAAATGTGGCCGTTTAATTTGCCATGGCAGCAGAATGGAGTTTGCACAAGAACTGACAGCAAAGCTGGTTGAGAGTGCTGATAGGTGAAATATGCTGACGTCTGATACTTTTGAATAAGGAATGTTTATTGCTTGAGGTCCATTTTTATCTCTTCGAGTTCCTCAGTTTAGTGTACCCAATCGCTTTCCTCTG
Source organism: Tupaia belangeri chinensis (assembly GCF_000334495.1). NCBI lineage: Eukaryota > Metazoa > Chordata > Mammalia > Scandentia > Tupaiidae > Tupaia > Tupaia belangeri. The sequence continues at coordinate 3,712,682 of NW_006159840.1, read as the reverse complement.
AATCAGGACTTTAAGCACAGGGAGTCTGGACAAAGGCAGCATGGAAACAATGGTGTCCCCAGGGCTGCGCCAAGAGGATGGAAATGCAGTTGGGCTTCCTGTTGAGCACACTGGGGTGGGGGTGGGGGTGGGGGGACACAGCCCTGCTGTTCCGGCTCCTGGTGCTCTGAAATCCTGGATGGAAACATCACAGCTCCCCGTAAGGAGAGAAGCCAGTGTTACTAGAGTGAGCTGTTGATAAACCTGTGGTCGTGACGCTGCTGCCGAGTCAACACTAGCTCCCAGGTAATGGACTGTGAGTTCATCTTCCTCTGGAATCAGACAGGAAGTATAGCCCCACAGAACACTGCGGGGTGAGCATTTCGCTTGATTGTTTAATAAGATGGGTGCATTTGGGCTGGGCCTGTGGTCTAGTGGCTAGGAGAGCGGGTCCCAGCTAGCTGACCAGTTTGTGTCCTGGGCCCAGCGGCCTGAGGCCCCTGTGCATGGGCCACGAATCCCAAAGGGATGGAGAAATGGAGGAGAGGGACTGGGGGTGACCGTCCCCCACAGTAGGGGGAGGGTGCACTCCCTCTGACTCTGGCAGAGTGCATGTGGCCTCTGACGAAATAAAATGACAACAGTAAGATGGGTGTAATCTCAACCCTCACAAAAGGAGCAGGACTTTCAGAGAAAAGCTGTTTCTCCCTGACCGAGGACAGGCGTCTGGCTTCACCAGGAGCAGGGAGCTCTGACTGTGGGCTGCATGGCTGCTGTGCTCATTTCTGCTTCTGAGGGGAGCGGCAA
>NW_006159840.1:3693870-3711865 GCF_000334495.1 Tupaia belangeri chinensis | reverse complement strand
GCTGGGCCCGGGCGTCTCCAATCAGGACGATCAGGACGCAGGCCGCAGGACTTTAGAAGCCGACGGCGTGCGCTTCCACTCACACTCGGTAGTTCCATGTCCCCGGGTGTGATTCGGAGAGTGAGGAAGAGGCCGGCTCCTGTCTGCATGGCGCTCAGGCTTGGCTGAGGGGAGGCAGCTCTTTTTCCTTTGGCCCCGCGATGTCCTGACTCCTCTGCCTTCAGGAGCGCAGCCGTGGTGGGGCAGCTCCCTAGGGCGCAGCTGGGAGCAGCCCTCGGGCGCCCACAGGAAGACACCTGTGCTCACCTTGGTCATTGTCTCCCAACGTTCCGACGGGGCTTAATGTCTGAAAAATTATTTAGGTTTGCGTTTCCTTACTTTGTGTTTTGAGGTAGGAAATCTAACCAGCACTTCCCACGTGTGTTGTAACTCCAGTTTTCTATCAGGCAAGTAGCTGAATTAGAGAGAGAGGGGAGAGGGACTCCTCCCGTGACCAACCACAGGAGTGAGCCGTGCCGGGAATTGGGGAGCACACAGAGCGGCCTGTGGCTGCGTCTCTGCCCAGCAAGGACGGCACTGGGGGCTCTCTAGGGGCTCGCCTTCCCCTCCCGCCGGAGCTAGCCCCGTGCTCCGCTCTACCACCTGCCTGCATGCGCTGGTATTTGGGACTGAGCTCAAAGAAACCTCCCTTTCCTAGACTCTTCAAAGCCACGGCTCTAGGTCCCTCAGGATGACGTAGGCCTCGTGGCCTCTGCCCGGAGTCAGGCTTCCACATGTGACTCAGAGCTCTGGAGGAACTGGCACAAATGTCCTGGCCACAAGCACGCTCAGTGGCTTCGGGGAAGTCTGGTGCCTCCCCGTGAGGGTGGGGCACCGAGAACCCCAGGAGCTGCGGGAGACCTGGAGGAAGGGCTCCTGCTGTCTTGGCCTCACCCGAGGTTCTACCAGGCCCTGCTCCTTCCGCAGCGAGGCCCCGGAGGAGTCCTGCAGTGCTGCGGCCTCCTGGAGTACTCTGCTGAGGAACGTGCTCTCGGGTGCTGCCACCCAGTTCTTGGACTCAAGTGCCTGCCAGTGCAGTGGGAGCGGGGATCGAGGCGGGGTGTCTGTCTCTGTGGAGACCCTGCGCTCACAGCATCCCCTCCAGGGGTGGAACTTCGGGAGTCCAGCTGCCTGGTGGAGGAAGCCTTGCTGGATGTGACCTTCCTCCGATGACACCAGATCCATGGCCTGCTCTTCCTCCTCGTCAGGCTCTGGCTGCAGCAGGGACCAGCTGGTCAGCCTCACCCCTCCCACCGTCTGTGGGGCTTGGGCGGTGGAGGTGGGGACACCACGGATGGGGCATGTGGCCTGCTGAAGAGCAGCAGGAGCAGCGGCTCGCTCTGTCCACGTGGCCTGGTGGCGATCGCACTCCAGTTGTAGGTGCCCATGTCAGTGACCGCAGAGTGAGGACAAGAATGGGGCATGGATTACAACCAGGTGCAGTTAGAACCGGGGTCCTCAGCTGTGGTCTCTGATGGAGCAGCTGGGGCTGGGCTAGTGGACCGGAGCGGAAGACAGGGGCCCATGTCCTGGGGAGGAGTCAGGTCGCTCTGGTAAACCAATCACTATCCAAGAGTGTCTGGGGCAGTGAGAAAGTCTAGGGAATGAGAAGACAGGAGCTGGGCAGGGCTGCTCCGGGCTGAGTGATCAGGAAGGCCTCCCTGGGAAAATCAAATTTAGGCTGAGACCTGAATGCAAAGGACACAAAAGCAGAGCCCTCGAAGTTGGAACGGTTGTCTTCGAGCTTGCCATTTCACTGTTACCGCATCCATTTTCCCCAACACGGATATGTACTATACATAATTACCATTTGTAATGGCTGTTTAACAGCGGCGGAGTGCACGAGGGGGAATTGTTTAGTTCTCTTCTAGAGATACTAGGTCTACTTCCAGGTTTGCACAATTTTTGATAATGATGCAATAAACATCTTCGTGTGTACAGTCTTTTCCTTTAATTGTATTATTTCCATGCAATAATTCTCAGAAGTGAGGTTACTGCTTCAAAGACCACGAACATTTGTAGCTATTGGTATATTTCGCCCTATCGATTGTTCAGAAAGGTGATACCAAGTTATGATGTTGCCAAGCAACAAAGGAGTATATCTGTTTATCACAGCACTGGGTGTTATGATTAACATTTTGTTTGCTAATTCAGTGTGTATAAAATGTTACTTTAAGGTTGCTTTAGTTAGCATTTTTCTAATTACTAAGGAAGGTTAACACTGTCCCCTTTTTTTTCTTTTGATAGTGGTGTGCTCTTATCCTTAGCCTGCTTATTTTGTGGTGGTTAGAGGAGAAGCAAAGTCTCTTGTGATCACCCTGGAAAGCTAGGGAGTGGACATTATCTCCAGAGTTAGATCTTTCTAGTGCACAGGAGGCTTTGGAATTCTCTTCTCTTAGACTGATTCCGTAAGCACAATGTCAGGAAACAGGAGGTTTTTACGAGTCACTGTAACTTCTAAGGGTGCCCAAGGCGCTGGGGAGGCCCCTGGGGTCTGAGGAATCGGAAGGATTGCTTTAAGTAATGCAGTCGAAATTGCATACACGACCCATTCTTGAGTACTTCATGTGATGATCACCTCCAGAAGTGATAGTTAGTGAACTGGATTTCTAAAAAGCCTCCTTTACACCCTTTCCTTATGACCCACCCCCAACCTGTGGGTTTATTTTCCTAGGCTGTCCTGCCAATGGCCACACTCAGGAACCACCAGGCTAATCGGAGCAAGGCTGGTGTCACCGGGTCCAGCTCTTGTGTGTACCAAGTGCGTTCAATCAAGACTTTGGGGGTTATCTTCAAACTGGATTCCACAAAGGAAGCCAGGTAGAATACCACTGCTTTGGCTTGTGTGAGAAAAGTGCCAATATGTCAAATGTAAACTCTCAGGACACAGAGCAATTGGTTTGGCTTCTGTTGGCATTTCCACGTCTGTTTAATACATGGGGAGCCTCGCATGAGGAACATGACCTGAGGTCCATCGAGCTCCAGGAAACCCACGCTGAAGGCTCGGAGGTGCATAGACAAGAGCGAGCTCAGTAGGTCCTGCGGGATAAACTTGCAGGAAGAAGCCAGAGCTAAGGCGGGGCATCTGTTCTTATTGAAGGTTAAAAGGCCAGTGGCAGTGGAAGGAGAGTCTGCGATTTATCTTCAGGCTGGAGCAGTGTGGACAGCTGCAACCCGAGCATCCACATAAAGCCAGCCAAGAGCCACAACCGTGACCTGTCGGGAGACGCACTCCCGCGGAGCACTGGGAGCCCTTTTAAGCACCAGGAAGCATCGCCGTGCCAGTTTTCTTGGGGTCGTTGGTGATGAATCTGCCCACCTTCTTTATGGAATAACGGAGCAATGTGTCGTCCTATATTCTGACCTCGGCTTCCCAGTGAAACGAACCTCTGTAGCAGAAAGTTATAGGTCATTCCGTACATGGAGAGCAGATTATTATTATTTTAGACAAGGTCTCTCTGTGTCGCCGTCCTCCTGCCTCAGCCTCCCGTGTCGCTAGGACTGCAGGCATGTGCCCGCAGGCTGGCTTTAAGGTGTGCTGGGAGTCAAACCCGCACCTCCGTGTGGCCTCAGCCTGCCGGCATGCGCGACCACGACTGGGCTGAGAGCAGATCTTACAGTTACAAGCAGACGTTAATAACAGCTCTGAATTTCTGACAGCCCAGGACTACTCAAAGCCAGATGGACAATGGACAGAGCTGTCTAATTAACAAGGGAAACGCGATTCGTAGGTGTTTCAGAACATGTGATCTCGCGTTTGGGATCATCTGGGTATTCCTTTGACTTCTATTCCACTCCCTTCCATGCAGGCGTAGCCCCTTAGGAGATGTAAAGCTACAAACAAAGGAAACCTGGCTGTTCACAGGACGCGGAGTGAAGCACTGCAGTGGTCTCTCTCCTATGGAAAAGCGACTGGCAGGTCTAGTGACGGCCCTACTGCAGACAGAGCCGCAGCAAAGGGCGGAAACTGCCGGCTGCTCAGGTCGCTGCGAGCTCGCGCTCCTCCAGCATGGAGTGTGTCAGGAGGTCACTGCTAAACCTACAGAGGGCGGTGGGACCCAGCACTCCCCATGTGGACAGCAATGGTGACTATTGTAAAACTAGTCGCCATGCTAGGCTCCTCTAAATCCTGTTAGAATCACTAACTGCTCGAAGCAACAAAATTGACTTTTTTCTTTTTCTTTCTTTCTCTTTCTTTCTTCTTCTTCTTTTTAAAAATTTATTTATTTATTTATTTATTTATTTATTTATTTATTTTTATGCCGAAGAGTGCATGCACTCACCAGAGAGAGACAGAGAGAAATCATCCCTTGCCCCAGGGGGCATGCCCACAGCGCAATCCCTTCTGTTCCGTTCTCGTCCTGGGGCTTTGGGCACACATGCACATGTGACTGGCCTATTTCTCAAGCCTCTGGATCCAGGACTCGAACCCACATTGATCATGTGCGATTTGGCTGTCTTAATGCCTGCATCACCTGTAGCCCAAATTGACTCACTTTTCAATTTGTTCTACTATTCGTCTTAAAAACTGACAGGTTTAAGACAGCGTATTACTAATAGAATTTTTAGAAAGGAATAGACTTTGGAGTCTAAATTTTGTACAGAATAATGTTGGAATTCCATCGGAATTAGGTTTCCACAGGTCTCCTAACACTCCCATGGACTCTGGTGTGAAAGACAGGTGTCACTGGCTACTTGTGAGGGCTAGGGGGCCCAGGGTCCCTAGGGCTGCCCAGAGCTAGCAGAGACAGAAGGATGTGTTGCTCAGGGTTCTCAAGGGACTTTCCTGACTGGCGGCAGTCGGGGCTTCATGGGGCTAACGGAGCTTCAGGCCCTGCAGAAGGACCCTGAGTTGACCTGGGGTTATATGAGGTGTCAAGCATTGGGCTGGGAGTTTTATTTATGCCCCTTCATTTAAGCCTTCAGTGATTTTGTGAGGTTGGCCATGACGATGAGATGATGGTGGAGACTCACACCGAATGGTCTTGCAGGTACCTGCGTCAGAGTGTGGCTGTGAGCATCAGATCATCATGGCACATGGAATGGAGCTGGTATGCACTGGTGAGCCGGTGCTTACGTACAGGGTGTTGTCCCAGCTGTTGTTCAAAGGCCAGTGCCCGTGCCTCCCACAGCGTGGCTCTAAGAATGGAGTGAACTGACCTGTATGCAGCCTCTGACCCTAAGCTTGACAACTGCAGCTCCATGGTCCTTAGTTCCTTTCACTTCCCTAACAGGGTCAGTCCAAGGGGCTGAGGGCGCACTCGCTCGTATCTCAGACCTAGCCAGGGCATAGAGGAGCACTTGTCAGAGGTGACATTTGATCTCAGCTACTTCCTTTGCACCTGCCTCCTCTCTGGGGGAGCCTGGCATCTGCCTGTACACCCAACACTTCCCTGTGGTTGGTCCTGTGACCCCTTTAGGGTGGGAGCACCTCCTAGTCTCTGTGGGTATTTGGTTTAAGTATCTTTTGGTCATGTCAATCTTCTTTCTGTAACTAAGGAGATATAAAAACGGAGAAAACAAAAATATTTGGAGGAAACTGAAAGGCATTTAGGAGACCTATTGCAGGTAGCCTACAATAATAAGAAAAGCTAACGTTGCCTTATGTTGAACCAAATGATATGGCCAATATTCAGCCAGTTCTGACATACCAAAAATTCACTTTCACCTGGCTTACCCGAAGTTTTTGTTCTTACCGTGTGTCAGGCGTGGTGCTCAGCAGCTAAGCATTAATCCTCACGACAACTCGGGGAAGTCTGTACTCTTAATGATGAATGAGAATGAAAATGAAATAAGCTAATGCTCTCATATAAGAAAGCTAACCTGCTATAATATTGCTCTATGTATGTTCCCAAGTTGTCATGAGGATTAACGATAATTAAAATGTGGTACTCTTATTACCCACATTTTTACAGATGAGGAACTTGCAATGCAGGAAGGTTAGGTTTGACTGCACTGCATAAAATGTAAATTACCATGTCCAAAATGTCTTGACTGTGACATTCAGTTCTGATACATATGAGAATAAGGTAAAATAAAAAATATCATTTTGAAAGATTTCTTTACAATGAAAACACACTGTATATTTTAAAAGGTGCTTGATGAATTTCCTGAGTCAGAGAGAGAGAGAGAGAGACAGAGACAGAGACAGCACCACCAACAGCGTCGTTGTGCCTCGATCCACCCCCAGCTTAAGCCACCCCTGGATCACGGTGCACAGGAGCTCTGAGAACCCAGGAAGGTATTTGGACATTAACTCAGGACTTCTTCATGTGAGTCAGCCCCAGAGAGGATTAAGTTTTACTACTGCACCCCATCTGGCCACTGACAATGGACCTACTTTTCAACTAAAGGGAAGCACCGTCCTTCTAATCATAAAATTTCTCTATGTGTCATCTATTACCTATGTATTGATAGCTTTTACATTATCTAAGAAAATGATTATTAAGTAGTTAATAATTATAATTAAAAATTATAATTTTGAGTCACTGTGATTAGTAGAATTTGAATTCAGAATAGATATAATAGTCAGAATTTATTATAAAAGAAAATAAAAAGCTTTTTATCTTATCCTCAAAATGCTTATTTCTCACAACCTTTTCCCAGTGGTTCATTTCTCCTCAGGTGGTCATTTTGCATTTGGGAAGAACTGACACCAACATTGACAGCCTGATATTTATTGACTAATTTTACATTTTGTTTTTAGCATTTTCTTTGCTTTTCCATGAAAATAATTTGTTTACAGGTACCATCCACAGTAAGACTAAGACTTTTCCCCAACAATATGCTTTTTAAATGGCTTTATAAAAATGTTTCCGTAGGGGATACAGAATAATATCATGATGACACAATTTGTTTTACTCTCATACCATTTTATATAAACATACATAAAGCAATATTACAGCAGGTTAACTTTCTTATATGAGATTAAAGTCTCATTAATATATTTGTAATGTTTTATGAAAAATATTCTAATACAAAGAAGTACAATTTCTTCATTTATTTTACTACAATTGTATTTTTTGTTTTAGAACATTTTCATTAAAAATGAAAAAAAGTTAATTCTTTTTTTTCTTAAAGAAATAATTGGGTCATATTCTATAATTGCTATTGGAGGTATCAGGCTAGATAGTATCTTGGCAAAAATAAAATCAATGTGGGAACTAGAAAATTGGCTAGTCCTAGAAGATCTTATTACTAGGCTTTGTTAGAATTTATCAAAATGTGGCTACTACTGTCACTTTCTTTTTAGAATTATCTCTTTCATGTTCATGTCAAAAAACTATATTTTAATAGATCTATATTTCATTTTCAAAAATAATTAAAACTGCGATAAAAATATCTCACAATACTATAAGCCTATATTCTTTATGTATCCTACTTTAATGTAATATTTTGGGCTATTTATGTTAATTTTCTTTAATGGTTATGTAGACAGTCATTATGTATGTTTATTTTCTTGCTACATGCCTTTTTTCCTTAAACTTAATTTATTTCTTTCATGAGAGATAGAGGGAGAGTGGAAGGAAGGAGAGGGCCAGAAAGACAAGCATCCCAACCAGGGTCTCACACGGCCATCGCCCCTCCCCGAATTCCCAGCTCCCAGGACCATGGGTACACCAGAGGGTACGAGGGTGCCTGGGGACTGACCCCAGTCGTCCAAGGCTGCCAGGACTGTGGAGCCGTGGGCCAGCGGCGGCACTGGCAAGCTGAATTCCATTCTCGTGCTTTGACTACTGAACTTTGCAGAGCCTTGTATTTTGTTTTTAGCCAGGATTGAGAAACGGGCTGGATCTGGGTCTCTCAATGAGCCAGATCTAAGCAGTAGCATTGGTGTGCACACACATGCTTGCCCTGGCGTGTGCTTGTGTAGGTGTGCACACGCGTGGGGGCACGGAAGCGTGCCGCAACGCTGCAATCCCTGGCAGGAAGGGCATTGAGTCCCAAGAGCTGAAATCGATGGCTTGTCATTGATTGCCGACCATGACTCAAGTATCAGGTAGAAGTGTGCCGCAACACCGCAATCCCTGGCAGGAAGGGCATTGAGTCCCGAGAGCTGAAATCGATGGCTCGTCATTGATTGCCGACCATGACTCAAGTATCAGGTACGATCTCCAGAGAACACAGCGATTTGTAGGATTGTGTAGCGGCTTTACTAGCTGTTGAACCTTTCCTGCTAAGAATAAAGGGACGTTGTGGAGACCTAAGTATTCCCTAGGTTTACTGGGAAGATGTCTGGATATTAGCACTGAGTTTGAATTTATTTCTAGGACCAGTTTGCATCTGTCTCTGTCTTTGGAAAACATCCTTGCCTTCCAGGGTATGAGATGGCCCGCTCACTTCTGAGAGCCCCATCAGGAGGTGATGTCCAGCTTCTATACCAGCAAATGTACAAAAAGGGGCAGAAATCTTTAAAGCAATTAGAGGAAACAGAATATTGAATGAATCTAGTTCAGCTTACTCAAGACTAGGAAAGAATGTTAAGGTAGCCAGTTAGTCAGCGAGTGTAAGTGTCTTTGCTGTGCTTCTTTTTTTGTCTGTTTTTAAAGATTGCTATAGGGCAAGTGTGCTTGCTGGAGAGAGGCAGAGGAAAGGGGAGGAAACAGCCCCCGAGGGTGATGATCATGCTGCAATCCCTTCTCTTCTCAGGATTTTGGGCATGTTTTTCAAACTGCAGAGTCTGGGACTTGAACCATGCAATGGGCCACGTGGGATCCAGCTTCCTTAACCACCCCAGCTGACCCTAATTGTGTTACTAAGACAAACATTGGCCTGGTGAGTGACTGTTACTGTGGGTCCATGAAAAAAGTTAGATGCTGGACTGAGCTCCCTGGAGAGTCTGTGAAAGCACGAGAAGAGGGACTGGGGCCACCCGCGCCTGCGCCCGGCTGGGGTCCAGGCTGCGCCTCCTTTCCCCGGTGTCCCCACCGTCGCGCTCCACCCCAGTGCTCGCCAGATCTGCTCCCTGTCATCATAACTTCTCCACCGGCTGCTCTTACCCGTCTCTGTCTAGCCCGTCACCTCCATCGCCCCAACAGCCTCGCTGAATACACCCAGACCCAGCTCCGCCGTTTCTCCCCTGGGGACCTTCAGAACATACCGTAGCTGTTGCCTAAATTTCAGCTCCGAGGCCGGGCATGACGCCCCTGGTGATGGGCTTCCCACCAGGTCTTATCTCTGACTCTCCCTCTCCGGAACACTAGGTTCCGGCCCGGTGAGCTGCAGTTGCTGTCCCAGGGTAGAGGCTCCCACCTCCTCCCTGGCTGGCCTTCCCTGCTGATCCCCTCCCGCTCTACGCACGCAGTCTGTGAAGGTCGCTCGGCTGTGAGGCTTGTCCTGATCACCGGGTCAGAGCAGTTTCGCTCCTTGAGTCACTCACGTGGCATTTACGCTTCTCTGGAAGGCCCTTAGTAGGGGACCTGGTTTTAAGGGATGGTGAACTCATTTACAGGAAAATGGCATCAGCTTTAACTCAGTGTTCAGGAAATGTTAGCTGGAAACCATCAGGAAGGTGAAACATCGCTGCAGCGTGGAAGGGGGGCAGCCCCTGCGGCATCCCTATCAGTGGGGTGCAGGGTAGGCGCAGGGGCCGATGGGGAAGCGGAGGAGTCACCCAGAGGACAAGCGGCAGGAACCTGGGAATCAAGGCCCAGGGAGAAGCCGCAGAGCAGCTGGAACTGAGGCCAAGGACGTAAGGAGCTGAGTTACATGGTTAGGTGGGCGCCTACCGGGAGAGACGTCAGGGTTCCCAGGAACAGGGACACTGCTTAAGAAGCCTTGACAGGAAAGGAGTGGCCCAAGGAGGCAGATCAGGCCTACTGATGTGGCACCTTGGGCAGTGTTCCCTCCTCTCCTGACCGTGGGGTTCCTGGGAGGCTCGTGTCTGATTTTACTTCATCCTGTGTCACTTCTAAATGACCACCCACCGTGGACGGCACCACACCCAGCACTCTCACTGGGTCATGACACACTGACGGTGCCAGTGTGACATCTGTTGAGTAGTCCCTATTGCCCTATTTGAACTGTGTTCAAATATATTATTTCATCCAATCTTGGTTTAAAAAAAAATCCAGTGAGGCATGTGCTATGGCTAGCATCCTTATTTAGACCTTAGGCGATGGGGCAACGCAGTCGTCCGCCCAAGTTCGAACAAGTGAGCAGAGGTGCCTGACCGGCCAGAGCAGCGGGCCTGTGTCCCACTTCCTGGGCAGTGGCTGCAGCTCCCAGCTCCAGGGCCTGCTTCTTTCTGTTGTTCCATCCATGGCCAAAGGGGCAACACGGACTTCTAGGTTTGGGTGTTATGAACACTTTTAGACCCTTTAGAAAACTCTCTCCTGCAAATGAGTAGTTAATATGACCAACCCCATTAGGACAGCCATTCAGTGGCTGTTCTGTGCGTTCAGTTTTGGCGCTGAGTGAGTTTGTGCAGAGGGAGGACTAGCATGACTTGTGGGTACCGGATAACCTGGAAGACAGAGAGGAGCGTGCTGCAGGTGAGAGTATGGGCTCCGGCTGGCCTGCACCCCATTGCCAGCGACTGCCCCACTTCTCAGCTGTCCTGATCTACCAGCTGAACTTGACCAGCAAGTCAAGTAGCTCTGGCAGGCTTCATTTCCCCGTGGGTAAAATGCCAGTCATCAGAGCTCCCCCCTCAAGCCAGCACAGTGTGGTGGGACGAGGTGGCCCGGTGCACACTGCAAGGGTCGCTCAATGCACGCGTGACGGTGTGGTCACCGTTTAGACTGGGGTCGTGTAGACTTACTCAGCGCAGTGACACTGAGGAACTTCCATATGCAAAGAGAAATGGAGGACATCTGTGGAAAATGAGAAGACGTTTACAGATGGAAGAGGGACACAACATTAATACGAGCAATGCAGCTAGTCTCACAAGCTGTAATTCCGCAAACGAGGAAAGATCTAGGGAAAGGAACTATTTACAGAAAGACAGCTTCTACTGATTGGACCCTAACGCAGCTCATGCCACACCAGGCTGGACAGTGACTCAAATAAGAGCGCAGTAAGATCAAAGCACCAGCAGATACGTGGACAACGGGAGTCCCTGACACCCAAGGGCCAGCACATAGCGAAGCCCAACTTTGTCACTGGGCTGCCGTGGCATTTCCAGCCTCCTGTCCCTGTGGCTTGTGGCTGACCTTGAGGCCTGGGCTCTCCCATGGAAGGACTGCTTTTATCACTTGTTCCAGCGACTGGTCACGGCCTCCTGATCGTCACTGTGGCAACTCCCAGTTAATGGCACGGACAAAGGCAAGAGCCTGGGTAGGTCACCCCCGAAGGCCCCCCTAGCCCGAAGCCCCTTGTGCTTCTCTTTGGAGTGTACTGGCTGATCTTTGCTGTACTGCAGCCGCTCCCAAACCATAAGTCATTTTAGATATTATGTACAACTAATTTATGTTCCCTGTATATTCGGGGAAAGCAATTGAGAAAAGTCATTTGAAAGTGTTTGGGAATGTAGAAAAGCAGTTATTTTGCGATAAAAAGTTCTGTATGTATTATTTTTCTTAGATAATTGAGACCTAATTTTATGCTCAAATTTCAGATAAAGTGCTGCCTGAATGGGTTTAGCATTATAAATCTAGCAACATAGAATTTGTTCTATTAGTTCCCATTCAAAGCTATGATAACTAGCTAACTTCTTTCATACCTCATTTAAAATTTCAAACCTAAGATGCTGTTAATAATAGCTATAGGCTGTGGAACGCTTGCTGAGGGCGTGTACTTTGCAAACATCGAATCTATTTCTCTCTTTTTAAAAGTTTGTTTATTTATTTCCTCTGAGAGAAGGAAAGAAAAAGGGAGAGAAAGAACCAGGCATTCCTAACAAGGTGTGGTGCACGCTCAGCCTCGGCCTGCCAGGGCCGCGGGCTCATGTATGTGTAGCCCCTTCGGAGTGTGGAGGGAGGCTTTGGGACGTGAACCCAGGACCTTTCCATGTGGCTTTGGCATCATGGAGCAAAATGCACCTATTCATTTCTTGAGAGAGAGAAAAAGAGAGAGAGGCAGTGACCTCTGACTGGACCCTGCCATGCCACAATCCTCCTTGCCACCTCCCTGCCAGCCAGGGTGACAGGTGAACCCTGCGTGTTCAGGTTGGCTCAGGGTCAAAGCCTACCTTCCCATCGTGCAGCAGGTCCGACCACCTACGCCGCTCAAGTTAGGCCTGAATCTATTTGTCTTAGCAGTCCTGCACGCGACAGCTGGTTTTCTTCATTTTACAGATAAGGAAACCGAGTCTGAGAAACTGTAAAGGATGAGCCCATGATCGCGGTTCTGACAAGTCAGAGCCGTGCCGGGTGCAGGCCCGCCTGGGTCTTGCACTCCGACATCTACCTTTGGAGCCTCCAGTTACAAAGCGCCACACACGCAGAGCACCTGCGAGGATGGACCCCTCTTCACTACGCCAAGGTCATAATTCTCTGACAGAAAGTTCGAGATAATTGTGAAGGCGAATCAGACGGCAGCCCACTTCAAACACTATTAGGGCTTGGAACTTCAAGTGCATGAGATGAAATCGCAATTAAGGAAAAACCCTGGGCATCTCAGTGAGCTATTATCTCGAGCTAAATATCTTTTTTGAAAAACCAACTCTAAGAAGATGACATAGAATAAATGTTATTTGAATAACGTCTGAATGCTGTGGGGAAACAGAAAAGAGGAAACCTGGGGGCCCCGTCTCAAGCTAATTTCCTTAATTTTTAAGAAAACAAAATGAAAGACAGGTTTGACCATGGTGACCTCACCAAGCACATCTTCACTGGCCGCAGACCCTGCCACTTGCCACAGTCCCAGCCCGCGCACACTGCCCGGGGGTCCCGCCGCACACCCCACGCCCAGGGCTCAGGCGCCCACGGGCTCCTCACCGACGGCTTCTCTGCGTAAATGAGTGTCTCGCACATCCAGCAGGAGAAGGGCGAGGCGACGGCACAGTCCTGGCCCTTGTCAAACGCTTCTGGTTCAAGTGTCAGAGGCATCCGCGCACATGGCTAGGCTCGGGGTGTCCCTTTGGAACTGAAAAGAAACGTGTGAGGGCTTTTGAACTTGAAGCGGCCGGGCCGGTCAGTGTGAGCACCGATCCGAGCGTGGCGTGAGGTCAGCCGGAGGCTGCTCCGCGCCTGGCCCTGGAGGCTGGCACTTGGCTTGCTCTCTGTGTCGGAGATCCCTGCCCTCCTGGTAGCACGAGAGTGACTAAGTTGTGAGTGGCCCTCCGGCACGACGACACGCAGAGCGAGGACAGCCCGGCACACGCGAACCTGCCATGCCCGCCACCCCTCTGCCTGCGCACTTGATGCCGCAGCTTTACTTTGCTCTGAAGGTCACTTTCGGTGGGAGGGTGCCGCCAAGCAGTAGACACCAAGACTTCTGAAAGTTAGGTGCGAACTATTCACGTTCCACCTGCTCTTTGTGAAAAGCAGGACCACAGCGCCTCTAATCCCATACGCGGATTCCGTCGTCGGGGAAGTCCTGACGTATCTCTCTATGCAAAACTCCGTTAGGACTGTCCCAGTGACTCAGACATGTGCACGCAAAGGGCAGAAGTGTGTGGAACACGTGTACTATTAAAAAGCAATGCATTTCAAAAAATTTTGGCACCAAAACAAGCTCGTACTTTAATTCCATTTTCCCACAACATTTTGAAGCCCTCCTGGATATAGACATGTGTACACACGCATACATAATCACATACATGCATGTACATGCCCACATAATGCTCACATACATGCACATAAACAAATACACATCCATACAAAACCCACATACATATACATATATGTACACAGGTATATGCATACAAACATGATCACAAATATATACACATGCACATATATACTTGTATGCATGTATCTATCACACACACATCATACGTGTATATTTTTTAAAAAGAATTATTTTATTTAACTATTTATTTGATGCATTTTAATTTGACCAGAGAGAGAGAGAGAGCGAGAGAGAGAGAGAGCAAGCTGCTAGGTCGGGGACTTGAACCGTGGTCAGCCATGTGGGAGTCCAGCGCCCTTAATTGCAATGCCACCTGCCATCCCCACACGTGTGTATTAATACATTTTTAAAGTTCTCTGTTGCGCAGTTTTCCCTCAAAAGAACTTTTTAGGGGGAAAGGACAGAGTGGAATTCAGAGAGGAGTGTGTTTCATGGCAGATGAAGACAGCTACACAGCGGGACCAGCAGTTAGCATAATGGCTATGTTGCTGAACTCCCATATAGCCGACGGTGGTTCGAGTCTGGGACTCGGTGGCTTAAACTCACACCAGGTGCGTGTGCATGTGTGCCCAAGATCCTGAGAGGAGAATGGAGGAGAAGGGATTGCGATGTGGCCATCCCCCCTGGTGGGTGATTTCTCGCTTTCTGTCTCTCTATCTCCCTCTGTCCTTCTGGTGAGTGCACATGCCCTACAGCAAAAAACTCTCTAAAAAAAAAAAAGACAGCCACATAGCAAGCACTGAGAGCTGGTGAATTTAGCAAGGATTTACTGCGTTTTTAGAAGGCGGCCTTTGATAATAAGCTATTTTCTAAGGCAGAAATTACAATCATATTGATTCTGAAACTTAATTGCCAATTTTCAACTGAATTGAAGGTTTTAATACTTTAAAGGGGGGTTGTCCTAGTAGCTTGGGCTTTAACAAATGTTTTTGTAAAACTAGGTTTTGAACCCAAAATTTCATCTTTGTTTCTGCCTCTCTGATATTCTCTACAGAATTCGGTTTTATTACTATCTATGTTATTATGTGTAGTAAACATAAATGTCCTGCTTTATGTATCAATAATAAAATATGCATTATTTTCCTAAAAACAGCAATACACACTGATATTTCTTGACAATAAATATTTATAGATAACTCACACCAGTTTTATCATCCGTCCCAATCGTAGCAGATGTGAGTTCATCATTCAGTCTGGAAGATTTTATAAACCACGGAGTAATGAACTCCCATCCATTCCAAGAGACACGGGCTATAAAATAGTACGAATTGTCAGTAAATAGTTATTCTGATGAAATATTCCATTCGCCCCTCCACTCGCACAAAGGCAGATCGTGTTCCAAAACAGCGTGATTTTATAGACGGAAGAACAATTTTTAAAAGTGATTTACAGGACAGACCCAGGTAATACAGCATTTTCCTTCAAAGTCAGGGAGGAGTCGCGGCCAGAAGCCCGCAGTGCCTGAAGAGGAGTGGTCACCCAGTCCTGTTCTGGCTGACCATGCTGTCTGCTGGGTGCTGCCCTCAGCTGCAGTGCAGGTTCAGGGACACCACGCGGATGCCGCCTAACCAGGCCCTGCCAAGGTGTCTGGCCCAGCTCCCCCATGTGCCTCCCACGCCTGCGCAGCTGCGGCTGTGAACCCTGCCTGCTGGAGGTGGTGTCTGTGTGTGTGTGTGTGTGTGTGTGTGTGTGTGTGTATGTGTGTGATTCTTTCTCTCCGGCTTTGTTTCTGCCTCAGCTCTTGGGCTGGGGCCCTGTTCCCAGTTGCCTCCTGGCAGGTATCTGTGTGGTGAGTTAGGCTTCTCTCATCAAGACACACACGAATTAAAGCCCCGCCTGGCCTTCTGTGTGATGCTGAGATTGCGGGAACTGTGAATTCACTGGTGGACGGGGAAGGGGGGAGGTCAGCCCCGCCCTGTGGGGAATCGGCCCAGCTGGGAAGAGAGTCCTTCCCTAAATGACTCCTGGGCAATGGGGGCCCAACCTGCTGGCAGAGTCGGCCGCCTCGGGAGCCTGACGGAGGGAGGGGAAGGAGGCAGGCGAAGGACTGTAGCGCAGGACGGCCTGAGCCAAGGCCCTGGGGTACAGGGGGCTGCTCTGAGCAGAAACTGAGCCCGGCAGAGTGGGAGGGAAGAGGGATGGAGGGTGGGAGAGGGGAGAGGAAGTGAGGGAGACGAGGCTGGAGAAGTCTGTGGGAGTCTGGGACTGGACGTCCAGGGCCACTTGAAGGGAGTCGCTTTCACTCTAGGGGTGAAATAGCAGGCTGGGGAAGCTTTTCAGTAGGCAGGCAGCATAATGGGGGTGTATTGGGGCTCCTGTACAGACGTCTGAGGGCCCAGGGCCTGCCGCAATGCAGTGACAGCAGCTTGGTCAAGGCGATCGAGACATGAAGATGTTTTCAGGAAAACTGAACCTGGTGTTAGACTTGACAGAAAGAGAAAGAGGGCATTTGGAGTTCTGGCTCACACAGGTGGACCGACAGCAATGGCACTAGTTCTAACGGGACCATTAACGGAGGAAGCATTGAATGGAGAGAGGAGTGTGATTGCTTTTGGGGTCCCCTTGAGGCATGGGGGTGCTGCAGCACCATCAGGATGTTACAGTGGAAACTTGGAGCTTGCCCATGGCTTCAGCATGGCGTTACTGCTGACCACCACAGCTGGGTATAATAAGCAATCGTCTAGTAACCGCTCATGTCTCCCAGCTTCTAATCCAGGGCCTTCCCTGCCAGATCGTTGTCTGCATCATGTGCATGGAAGAAACATCCCCCTGTGGGGACAGAGGCTGTAACAACAGGCCGGCTGAAGAGGGGCCTCCTCGAAAGAACTGATGGCCTGGCACAGGGCTCATCCCTCCAGCAGCCCCCGGGCTGGCCTTGGCTTGCTTGTATATACGCTGGTGGGAGGGCCAGGCTAGTTCTCAGTCACTACAGTTCTCTAAAGTGCAGCCATGTAAAATATTCAGAATGAATCTATTAATTAATCTTTCCTTTACATTTGTTTTTTGGGCCAACAGATTGCAGGGTGGTTAAGATGCTGGGCTCTTGCATAACTGGCTACAGTTCTAGTCCTGGCCCTGGTGTATATATATATATATATATACACATAAAATTGGCAAAATCCAGCACTTCTCTATTTACTCATAGTACTGGTGTTTGTGGCATCCTGATGAGAAAACGATGCTCCTCATCTGACGCGTGTCCGTTTTCCTCTCGGCCATTAGCGTCCAGCCCTTTAGGCTCTGCGGTTGCCGGTTCAAAGTTAGCACAGCCGGCTCTTCTATCAGTTCCCGCATCTTCCAAATCCAAAGCTATTAAATGATTTCCTTTCATAAAAATAGGGATAGATATTTTTGTAGAAGGCAAATTGCAGACAAGGTGGTAGCCATTGAGTCTAGACTTTTTTTTTTTTTGAGAGGTTTTTGCTATAGGGCGCATGTGCTCGCCAGAGAGACAGAGAGAGACAGAGAGACAGAAAGTGAGAAATCACCCCCAGGGGGGATGGCCACACTGCAATCCCTTCTCCTCCATTCTCCTCTCGGGATCTTGGGCACGCACGCACACGCACCCGGCGTGAGTTTTAAACCACCAGGTTCAGGATACGAACCACGGTCGACTACATGGGAGTCCAGCAACATAGCCATTATGCCAACTGCTGGTCCCTTAAAATAATTTTTTAAAACATTTAACTTCTTTCTTTCTTTCCTTCTTTCTTTCTTTCATGAGAAAGAGACAGAGAAGGGAAGGCGGCACCCCCAGCAGGGTGGCTGCGTTGTCACCCACTTCAGCCTCATTTCACCAGATCATGACACACACAGGTATCTGGTGTGCTCAGGAGGGCCCCTGGCTGCAAACCCAGACTGCCTTCCGTGTGGTCTGGCTGTGTGACCACTGCACCACCACTGGCCTGAGGCAGACTTCGTGACCAAGGGCTTCATTTAGATTTTCATTTTTGACTCTAAGAGGACAAATTTGACCTGATGATTACTGGAGGGGTAGGGAATTTCTTCTTCTTAAGCTGTGAATGTTTGTGTGTATATTAAGGTTAGTAAAATATGCATATCACCGGGAACCAGCAGTTAGCGTAATGGCTATGTCGCTGGACTCCCATGTAGTCGACCCGGTTAGCGTCCCGGACCTGGTGGCTTAAAACTCACACCGGGCGCGTGTGCGTGCATGCCCAAGATCCTGAGAGGAGAATAGAGGAGAAGGGATTGCGGCGTG
>NW_006159840.1:3677557-3693828 GCF_000334495.1 Tupaia belangeri chinensis | reverse complement strand
ATCTGTCTTTCTGGAGAGTGCACATGCTCTATAGCAAAAACCTCTCCAAAAAAAAAAAAAAAAAAAAAGATATGCATGTCACCTCATAGTCTTTCACTTAAAATTATTGTTGCTATGGTGAAGCTTTTCTCCCATGGTGCCTTGGTTTAAAGGTCTTACGAATACTTTATTCAGTGAGGAAAAGAGAACTCAACTTTTTTCTTAAGAGATCCAAACAAAAACTTTTTAAAAATAAAATATACTGAATGTTTAAATTAATACTTCTATTTCTAATGACTTAATCTACCATATTTTTAAGCCTTCTTGAAAAACCTGATCTTCTTCTTATGGACGATACTCCTCTGATTTTATCTTGAATGTTTAAGAGAATTTATTTTAATGAGAAGGCAAAGAATGCTGTCAACATACTGGTTAAGTGAACTGAATTGGGATGTATGCTGAAACTGAGTAGGCTGCACTCCTTCTCCTATGTTTTAAAATGACTGGCTAAGAAGGGTGGTTCAGTGCAGCCCGACTCAAGAACCATGCATTTCAACTACATATCAGTGTCCTATATATGCTGCATTTTGCTAGATGTAGTCATTATTGAGTATAAGCTGTTTACATTTTATCTTCAAAGTGATGAATGTGAAGGTTCATGTCCTAGAGAGTCTGCTATAGATTTCTGCTGTTTGATTTCACACAGTAAAAAAAGGATTTCATCTTAATTTTCAGCTATCATTATTTTTTAGCTGTTATGTAGCATTATTTTGATCTTCTGTCAACTTTTGATCTATTTTCCAAAATGTTGCTGGTTTACAATTTTTTTAATTTTAATTTTAAGTTTTCTTTTTTTTTGGTTTCTGTCAATGTACATGTATGTACTCACCAGAGAGAGACAGAGAGATATAGTGAGAGGGGAAGTGAGAAATCACCCTCAGGGGGACATTTATGCCACAATCCTCTCTCCTCCACTCTCCTCCTGAGATTCTGGGCACACGTGCACACACACACCCAGCATGACCTTCAAGCTGCCAGGTCTAGGGCTCGAACCACGGCTGGCCATGTGGTAGTCCAGTATCTCAATCACCACGCCACATGCTGGCCCATCTGGTTTATATTCTCTAAGGTACAGCTCCAAATGTATCTACTGCTCCCACACCCAACACCATCCCATACAGACAGGTTTGAGGACAATATTGGATTCAAACCTCCAATCTTTCCTGGGAGTTCAAGAACTTCCTTGGTGGTAGTGACTGGGTGTTACTCCCAGTAGCCCTTCCTGATGCCACTCCAACTCCAGTGTCAAATGACCTAGTGCTACGACCTCCAATGCCTCTCCCTCCTTGGTCATTTTAACTCTACTTCTCATGACACTGTTTCCTGTCACAAGTTGTGGTTATACATGTGTTAGGAACCACATGTTGTGTTCTCTGTATCTGCAGATGAGACATCTAAGGAGGTAGTTAAAGCTAGATTGTCACACGGGTGGGGCCTTGTTCTCCTAAGATTAGTGGCCCTATACAACAATACCAAAGAACAAATTCTCTTTCTCTCCCTGCACACATGCCCTGAGAAAAGGCCACGGGGACACAGTGATGACATAGTGAGAAGGCATCCATCTGCGATCAGGGGAAGCCCTTGCCCAACACTGAACTGGCTGGAACCTTCCGGCCTTCAGTACTGTGAGGTCATAGGTTTATGGTGATCAAACCACCCATCTGTGGCATTTTGTTATGGCAGCCGGGGGTGCCTAAGGCGTGTGAAACATGGTATCTTCGGTTTTAGAGCAAAGGCTTCTGGAAGTGAATGTTGGTTTAATATTCACCTTTGCTCACCACCCTGCCTGGCTCTGGGGGCAGCATGACACTGTGGAGCATGAACACTGTTAGCTCGAGGTCCAGTGAGATCAGAGAAAGCTCAAAAACTGTTAAAGCTGCCCACAGCAAGTGAGGTCAGTGTGGGGACCATGCCTAGGGCATGCAGTGGAAGCCAAGGCAGGAGTGGCAACAGGGATGGCCCAAAGGAGGCAGAGTCAAGAAATCGCAGCGAACATATGTTTGGGAGGTGACAGACATGTGTCTCAGATACACAACCAGAGATACGAGATCTGGGAGGGCAGGGCGGAGACCGGGCAGAAGCTGTGCAGCTAGGCGTGTGGAGAGATGGTGAAGAGCCAATCAGCCCAGCAGGGGCAGGCCTCAGAGAATGCCCTGAGGCCTCCATCATGGTGTTGAGTTGCACAAGAACTACAAATACAAGGACACTCTCTGATACAAGGAGGAGTAATCAATTTGGTTAAGGGAAGCAGGGAAAAAAATTCCTTTCAGATAACTGAAGCAGGAATAATCTATCTTTGTGGGAGTGGACCTTCCTTTTCTCACAGAAAGCTTTTCTCATTGGTTGGAAAATGCAGCCCATTTAACAGTAAATTTGAAACAAAAGCCAGCATAACATTGATATTCTAAGAAAAACTATGAGAAAGGGTAGGGAACTTACTAGAGAAAGGACAGTCAGACACAAATTGTCACGGATGATGAAACATCTGATTGAATATTAAAACTTAATTAATAAAAGCAGTAACCTAGGGACAAGCAGTTGGCATAATGGCTATGTCGCTGGACTCCCATATAGTCAACCACGGTTCAAGTCCCAGACCCAGTGGCTTAAACTCACACCGGGCATGTTTTGTGTGTGCCCAAGATCCCAAGAGGAGAATGGAGGAGAAGGGATTGAGGCATGGCCATCCCCCCTGGGGGTGATTTCTCACTTTCTGTCTCTCTGTCTCTCTCTTTTTGGCGAGCACACACACCTTATAACAAAAACCTCTCAAAAACAAAACAAAACAAAAACAAAAACAAATAAACAAAAAAACAGTAACCTAAACCAAATAAAAGCCATCACAACTATGAAGAGAGACCTAAAGTGAAAACAGAAAATCTCAGGGAGTGGATAGCAGGACCATCAGAGGAAGTGAAAAATGAGTTGACAGAACTCAGGGGAAAAAAAGACAAAACAAGAAAAATCATAGAAATGAGGATCACACTGAAAAGAGCACAAGAAGAATCATCCTGTGGAAAACTCAGTGAAGACACAGATAATAAAAATTAGCAAAATAAAGCAAAAACTCAAATTGATATAGGGAATTTAACATGACTGAAATAAAGTTAGGACTGAAAAGACAGGCACAGAGGTTTTAAAAACATGCATAATTGGAGCTCTTGAAGAGAGAAGTCACCCTGCAATAAAACAAATGTTAAAGCAATTACTAGGTTGTTAGGGAAGTCATGACATATTTTTCTATGTTTTTCTATGAACAATGTGTCATGACTTTTCCGATGACCCAATAATTCAAGAAATTAGACTTGAACCTATGTCTTAGTCAGTTTTGGGTCTGTAACTAAATATATTAGACTAGATAATTTATAAACAACAGGGCTTTCCTGCTTACAGTTTTGGAGACTGGAAGTCCAAGGTAAATACACTAGCCGATTCTTCACAGATGGTGCTTTTTATGTGTCCTCACATGGTAGGTGGGAAAAAAAAGGTTCCCTCAAGCCTCTTTTATAAGGATGGTAATCCATTCCATTCAGAGGGTGGAGCCATCATGATCTAGTCACCTTTTATAGGCCCCACCTCTGAATACTATTGCACTGGAGATCGGTTTCAACCCCCAAATTTGGCAGGACACAAACAATCATATCATAGCTACACACGGGAAAAACATACCATGTGTCAGGGAAAACTGACCCAGAAGCATCAATACCAGATGGGATCAAAAGGGTTGAAAGTCGTTCTGTACTCCATCCTCCCTACCCTGGGGGTGTCTTGGGAGAAAAGACAAGAGAAAGAAATGGTCACGTCAACTCCAGAGGAAACGCAATGGAGGAAAAGGCTGATGGTTGGAATATACAGAGGCGTTCCGTGATTGAGAGTGTTACCCCTGCATTAGGAGACCTCAGATGTCTGTCCTGATGTGGTGAGGAAGGCCTTGGTGAGCGGGACTCACAGTCATGCTTCATGCTTTCCCTGTGTTTTGCAGCTACCAGACCCATTCATTACAAATAAAGAGGTAGATCTCTGATTCCTGTGAACTTGACTTCAAAATTTGACTTTGTATTCTCTCACCAAGACGTATCTTAAACATAAAGGAAAATAATTGTGCAGCCAGACAAAAAGACAAAATCACTGATGAGGGAGAACTTATGCTAGTCCTGGAGTTCTCTACATACCCCTTTCGCTGTTGGAAGGTAGACTGAATAAAATAAAAGATGTCAGAAACTTAGGTCGAGTAGGATTGTTCTTCAAATAAAAAGTCTATAGGCAAACAGTTTTGAAAAAAAATGTGACATCTAGGGAATACTGTTACTGTCCTTTATGAGGAAATGATTTGAGGACAATAATGTTCGTGCAACACAGACATGACAAAAATGATCACTGATAGATCGTAAATATATACATATGTATATGTATATATATATACATATTTTATTTTCGAGAGATTTTTGCTATAGGGCACAGATGTTCACCAGAGAGACAGAGACAGAAAGCAAGAAATTCCCCCCTCCCAGGGAGGATGGCCATGCCTCAATCCCTTCTCCTCCACTCTCCTCTCAGGATCTTGGGCATGCATGCACACAAGCCCAGCATGAGTTTTAAGTCGCTGGGGCCAGGACTCGAACTGTGGTTGACTATGTGGAAGTCTGGTGATGTAACCATTACGCTATCTTCTGGTCCCGATAGTAAGTATATTTAACCAAAGAACCAAAAGTAAAACGACGTGAAGATTAAGCAGGCAAAGCAGAATGTAAATATTAAATGCTATGGCAAGGGAGAAATGATGTTAAGTAACAAAAATGTAAGAGAAAGGGGGAAAGAAGATGAGGAACAGAGTTAATTTCCTGATAGCCTCATTTGCAATAGTGGAGGGTTAAGGAACATCATTTTGAAAGATCATCTACAAGGTAATAAGAAAAATAAGTGCACTTAACAGAAACAAAGGTAAATACCAAGTAACTTGATTTTATTTAGACAAATGTTAAGTCAAAGAGGAAATACTATTAAAAATACAGAATAAATAGAAAAGAATATAATAAAAATGCTACATTTAAGAACCATCAAAATGTCACTAAAGTGCTCAGAGAAAATGCAGTACTTTAAATCTAAATATAAAGAATTAAAAAAATAAACTGAAAAAGTTATAAAAAAGTAACAAATGGAATAAAATCCAAAGAAAAATTGAAAAGTAAAAGCTGACATTAATGAATAAGAGAGCCAAAAATCAGAATTACAGAATAAATCCAAAAGTAATGTAATAAAGAAAAATGGAGAATGTGCAAACAATAAATATGAAAGAGAGAGAATTAACAGAAATTGGAGAGAATTTTTAAAAAATGGAATATTGACTTTTTCAATTTTGTGCAGATAATTGTGAAATTTGGATAAATTCAAAAATTTTCTAGGCAAATATAATTTGTCAAAATTGTCCATAGGAGAGACAGAAAATCTAAAAAGACTATTGTCTATGGCAGAAATATAGAAGGTTATCAAAAAGCTGCTCTTCCCCAACCAAAAGGAAAAAAAAATTAGTAGGCTCAGACATAAGAATTACACAAATTCAGTGGAGTTTACAGTGTATAAGTGAAGAAACAAAACCAAAACCTCAAGTTATTTTCTCTAGAGGAAATGTAACACTGATACTAAAAGACAAAAATTGTAGAAAAAGTTAACAACAAACGAATATCACTTTTAAATATAGAAGCATATACCTTAAATAAAATGTTAGCAAACTAAATTCAGCAATATATTAAAAGAATGATGCATTATTACCAAGTGCAGTTTATTTCAGTAATGTAAGGATGATTCAATGTTCTGAATTCTATAAATAAAATTTATCATATTAAAAATTTCAGTAAAAAATATTTATGATCATTTCATAGTTGTCAATAAGGCACTGGGCAATTTTCAACAACAATTACTGATAAAAACAAAATACAGAGTAGAATACTTCCTTTATAAGGTATAATATATCTTTCTCAGTCCAAAAGGCAGCACCATGTCTAGTGGAGACATATCACAAGTATTCCCACTGAAGTTCTACTATCATCATGATCATTATTGTTATTTAACAATCTGCTATAGATACTAGCCAATGCTATTAAATAAGAAAAAGTAATTTGAGGTAAAAAATTAGAAGAGAAAGTAAAATAACCACTTTTTGGAGAATGTATATTTTATACCAAGAGAGCACAAGAGAATTAACTAGATATATGAACGAATTCAACAGTGTGGTGAAGCTGCAAATTGATATACAAACTTCAATCATTTTAATCCTATATATGAAGAAAACTTTCTTTTCTTTTCTTTCTTTCTTTCTATTTTTTTTTTTTGAGAGTTTTTTTGCTATAGGGTGCATGCGCTCGCCAGAAAGACAGAAACAGAGAGACAGAAAGCAAGAAATCACCCCCCAGGGGGGATGGCCATGCTGCAATCCCTTCTCCTCCATTCTCCTCTTGGGATCTTGGGGACGCACGCACAGGCGCTTGGTGTGAGTTTAAGCTGCCGGGTCTGGGACTGGAACCACGGTCGACTAAATGGGAGTCCAGCGACATAGCCATTACACTAACTGCTGGTCCCTGAAGAAAACTTTAAAACACTATTGAATGAAACATTAGACAGGAACAAATGGAAATGCCCAAGACAAATAGAGAGGTAGAGATAGAGACAGATCGAGATGGAGAAAGCACCCCTCGATGGAGGTGGTCATGTTGACATCCCTCCTTCATTGCACCATTCTGTTGGGATTCAGGACACACATGCACACATACCCAACATGTTTTTCAAGCTGCCAATGCCCTGATTTGAACCACAGATGGCCATATGAAATCTGGTTCCCTTAACCACTAGGCCATGGTGCTGGACCTATGGTCCTAAATATCATGGGAAAATAAACAAGTAACAGTTGCTAAAACATTCTTAAAAAATACCAGTAGTTGGTATGTGGGATGGACAAGAATGGCAAATATTAAAATATACAAGCACATATCCATGCAGGAATTTAATTCATATTTAAGTTTCATATCAAACCAGTCATTAAAAGAGACTACTTGGGCCAGGCCCATAGTACAGTGGGTAAAATTTGTGTGTATGGAGCTGGATCCTACATGGGTGACAACAGTTTAAATCATGACCCCCAAATCCTGATGGGATAGAGGAAGAAGGATTGTGGCTCAACCAAGCCCTGTTGGGGGAGCACTTTCTCTCTCCTCCCCATCTCTCTCTTTCTCTGGTGAGTGCACGTGACTTTTGACAATTAACTACAACAACAACAAAATAAAACATGGGCTATTTAACAAATGACGTTGGGACAAGTGGGTAGCTATCTGGAAAAATCAATTTGAATAACTCCAGATTCATTTAAATATAAAAATGAAACCATAAAAAGCCAGGCAATCTCTTTATAAACTTGAATTGGGAAGGCCTGTCAAAGTATGACACCATTTCCAGAAGCAATAAAATAAAAATTTTAAAAAAAGGAAAGATTAATTTACCCTGATTCAGAAGTTTGATAACATTTTCTGTTGGGGAAGCTTTAGGGAGATAGTCGCTGTCATATCATTTATGTTTTATTTTTATTTGCGGTGGTTTTGACAGCCTTTTTATTTTTATGTAATCAATTCTTTTGTGATTTCTTTGATGTTACATTTGCCTGTATTATATTTGAGCTTTTTAAAAGATGGTTTCACTCTGTTTTACATTTGATTGGTAAAGTCATCTGTATTTTTAAATTTCAGTGATGGTAGGAGATGGGTCCTAATTATTTAATACATTATTTCCCAGGGAGTTAGCCTGCTGGATTGAGCCTTGGCTAAGATGATCTTTGGTTTTCCCACTGATTTAGAATCCCACCTTTATAGAATATTAAATATGCTAAATATATTCTCAGATTTACTTCTGCTACATTGATTAATCTATACTATTGCTGGGGCCACATGTTTTTAATGACTGTTGCTTTAATTTAATTTAATTTAATTTAATTTAATTTAATGTCTCATAAAGCAAATGCCTATTTTCTCTCTCTCAATACTTACCAGGTTTTCTTACCCAGTTTTTCTTTCTTTCTTTCTTTCTTTTTTTTTTTTTTTTTTGAGAGGTTTTTGCTATAGGGCATGTGCGCTCGCCAGAAAGACAGAGTGAGACAGAAAGTGAGAAATTACTCCCCATGGGGGGATGGCCACGCAGCAATCCCTTCTCCTCCATTCTCCTCTCGGGATCTTGTGCACACACACACACATGTGCCTGATGTGAGTTTAAGCCACAGGGTCCGGGACTCGAACCATGGTCGACTACATGGGAGTCTGGCAATATACCTGTTATGCCAACTGCTGGTCCCCCAGTTTTTCTTTTATATGAATATTTGGATTACCTTTTTTAAGATCCGTAAGAGCTTCCCACTTGGGGAGGTGAAGCATCTTTGTACTGAATTCTAATAGCTGAGTTCTTTGCTTACAAGAAGTGAAAACTAACTAGAGGTATTTGAAACATAAAAAGAACTTACTGGAAAAGTATGAGGAAGTTTATAGAAACCAAGAGAGGAGTGAAGAGTCAGGCAGCAGGAAGGGGGTGGAAATTAGGGAAGCCCTGGGGATACAGATTTCATAAATTTGGGACCATCTCGAGGGTCTCCATTTGGAGGAATCAGCTCCAAACACTTTCAGGCCCTTAGATCCTCAGTCAAGCTCAGTCCCCAGGTAGAGGCCATCTGGTCTACCTTGGCCTACATGCTCACCTCTTGACCCAGGACAAAAGGGCCCCTGGGAAGCCCTGCCTGCCAAGGCTGCTTGGGATGACCACACTCTGGTCCCCAGAGAAAGACTCAGCACCTGGCACCGGATGCTGTAAGAGCAAAACGGTGACAAGCACTGTGTGAGTCCTCACCAGGAGGCGGCGTCTGTTTTTTCCAGGCTCTTGTCTATTCCTCATGTGGCTACTGCAGGAGGTCCGGCAGATTTCTGAAGGTTTATTTCAAGGAGCTACAAAGATTTGGTGGATATTCTTAATGGGATCTTTTTAAAAACTGCAATTTCCAAATGGTGGTTGTTAGGATCTAGGAAAGATCGGTAAATATTTCAACTCATTTGACAGAAGAGAAGGTTGTTTAAAAAGCTGAGGTCGTCTGAGAATTTTACAACAGTAACAAAGACTGAACACATCATTTTGGTTGACCTGCTCGGGCTGGAAACACACACTAGGTCCCTTGGCAAAGGAGGAATATGAGAGTCAGGGAAGGGCAATGGGGGCCGGGGGTTTGAGAACTGAAAGAAAGAAAAGTCAGGTGGCAATCTGAATCTCATTTCCTGCTTTAAAAGAGGCATAGACAAGAACGAAATACAAATTAATATTACATAAAGGCAGGCAAGACCATGACCCTGAACGATTTAGAATGAAATTTGGCAAATGTGATGTTACAGCTGATAGAACCATTAAACAATTAAAAAGACAAAAGTCAGGATTTTTGCTGTCAGAAAAAGTATGAACAAACTGAACTTTAATACTTTTATAGGGAAGAAATGAAGCAAATATTTATGCTATTAAAATATGGAGTAATACGTTATGTCAGACAAGATGTTTTTGAGATTGTAGACTATATGTTGCTTGGAAGATTATCTCCTTCAGTAGTTCTATGTTTTCAAAGTATCTGTAATTTATTGTTCCTTTTCTGTTACATTTTAGTCATTAAGAATTAATTCACTGGCTTTTTATGTACATTGGCTAAATTTCTTCTGTTTTTAAATTACGTTAATATTTCCCAAATTCCTGTATTGAAAACCTTATCTGTTAATAATAAATTTTTCTCATAATCAAAAGTAACTCGGGAGTGAAAGTTCCTGATATGCTACTTAGTTTTCTTTTTCAGAACTGCCAATGCTACAAAAGCGTGAGAAAGACTGAAAATGAACAACTGGAAGAGAAGGAAAGCCAGACGCCATGGGTTTGAAATGAGCAATCATTTACTGGGGATGTGTTGCAGTTTGCTTGTGTGGGGCCCAACTCAGAGAGAATAGTGGAAATGGGATTTACATGATGTGTCCTAAGACTATCCTAAAATGCTTTAGAATAGCAGAGAGGAGCTAGACATCTAGGGAGGACTGACATACAAAACGAATTATTTTGAATCTAATCTTTAAAACAAGCACTCTGTAATAACTCATTAATAAAATTTGAGTGACGGTAGGTACCTCAAAGAAACAAACTACCTTTCAAATGGTTGATCATTTAAGCTTTTCCTTAATTGAATGTAGCTTTTGTAGCATCAGTGTGAAATATTATGGTCCCACTGGATATATAATTGCGAAAATACTGTGTTTAAAAAAGCCAGAAGGTGAGCCACATGATGAAACTAGACCTCCATGGCGAAGGACCTCCTCCCGCCTACTGGGAAATCGCATGCACACGGGAGCCTGAGACCTGGGCTGGACCTGGGCTGGCTGAGGCTGGGGCTAGATTGCGACATGAAGACCCTATGGGGTGCCCCCCTGCCCCATGAAATAAATGAATCAAATACACTTAAGAAAAAGATTAGGACTTAGAAATAAGGCACCTTCTAACCTCATATGTTGGGTCACGTCTTGACCAAACAACCGCCAGACACTTGACACTTGGTAGGCCTTCGACAGGTACTTATCTAGTTTAAATGAGCCAGGAAACATCATTCCGTTACAAGAGGCTGAGACTCCCACTGGTGGAGCTGTACCAAGAGCGAGGCCCACAGCTCTTGGAAAGCTGAAGCAGTAGTTTGTGGCCACAGGAATGAAGCCAGGCGTTCTCATGGCTGAAGAGTTCTGCAGCCGAGCTTGGCCAAGAGTGACCCTGGTCTCTGCGGGGAAAGGCCCAGGAAGAGCTTATCCAACATGGTGCATTCCCCTGGCAGGGCCCTCTAGTGCCATCCTGCCCCTCCCAGCATTCCCCACTCACCACAGAGCGAGTTCTCAGCACCCTCTGCCTTTTTGCATTCGTGACCTGATACCAGGTTCTCTGCCCTGCACAGTGCAGACATTTCCAAGTAAAAGCTAAGCACCTGGGAAGCAGCTCCCTGTCAAGTAGGGTAGGGAGGAGGACGTGCTCATAAACGGGCTGGCCTGGTCGATGAAAGCTCCCCCAAATCACGGGGCCTCAGGACTAGCAGAGTGTGCCACAGTCCACAGCACAATCCTGAAATCTGATGGCCTAGATGGCAGCCTGGCCTGGCTGGCTGGGCCCAGATCCCACATAGTCGACCCCGGCCTGTTTGAATCCCGGACCTGGTGGCTTGAGAAACATGCTGGGTGTGTGTGCATGCATGCCCAAAATCCCGAGGGGAGAACGGAGGACAGGGGATTGCAGCATGGCATCCCCCTTGGCAGAGGTGGGCATTTTCTCATCCCCCCCGCCCCATGGTCCGCTCTCCAGTGAGCACATCGCCCTATAGCAAATTAAAAATTAAAAAGTCATTAACTTCTCTGAGCTTCCAGTGCCCTCATCTGTAAGATGAGCCTCACAGAAGTGGTTATTTCATGGGACTGTTTTGGAGACTGAGGGGTGATACCTGCAAAACCTTTGGCATTGCCGGCCACAGAGTACACGCTCAGTCAGTGCTGTCAGAACCAGGAAGGGAGGTGGGCAGAGGGTGCAGTGGCTGCAGAACACTCCCTGCCATCGAGACGCTGGAGCCACACTGGCCTGGGTTGTCCACTATCTAGCCCGCCCCTCTCCTCAGAGGCACTGCCCACTCTGAGTTCTCCAAGGTGATCGGCCATGGAATTCAGAATCATGGAAAGAAATATAATAATTTAATATAAACCATTTGCTGAATATGTAATTTATAAAGGCTAGATTGACTCAATATTATCCCTTTCCAGGACCAGCAAGCGGTGTGGTGGTTTAAGGGCTAGACACTCCTGCATGGCCGACCACAGTTTGAGTCCCAGACCTAGTGGCTTGCTTTCTCACTTTCTCTCTCTCTCTCTGGTCAAATTAAAATAAATCCTTATAAGGTATTTTATTTACCCATAATCTTGAGAACTATATCTGGTTTCTGGTCTATAGTACCGTTAACCTGTCCTGAATGTGTAGTGTGGACGCAGTTCCATTTCCCATTCACAAGCCTACTCATTGGTGTTTCCATCCATCTTGAAAGCATAGTTAGAAAAACTCACCAATAAGAGATTCCCACGAAGTTCTTTTTATAATGGCCTAAGATATTTTGATCAAACACAACTAATTTAGTTAAACACAAATGACTTTTTAGGAATTGGTCTATTACTATTTTTGTCATGAGAAGATAATTGGAAAATGATGACAGAATGATCTTAATGCAAAATAATTGGAGATACATTAATATTTGCTTGAATTTCAGACCTAGTGGCTTGCTTTCTCACTTTCTCTCTCTCTCTCTGGTCAAATTAAAATAAATCCTTATAAGGTATTTTATTTACCCATAATCTTGAGAACTATATCTGGTTTCTGGTCTATAGTACCGTTAACCTGTCCTGAATGTGTAGTGTGGACGCAGTTCCATTTCCCATTCACAAGCCTACTCATTGGTGTTTCCATCCATCTTGAAAGCATAGTTAGAAAAACTCACCAATAAGAGATTCCCACGAAGTTCTTTTTATAATGGCCTAAGATATTTTGATCAAACACAACTAATTTAGTTAAACACAAATGACTTTTTAGGAATTGGTCTATTACTATTTTTGTCATGAGAAGATAATTGGAAAATGATGACAGAATGATCTTAATGCAAAATAATTGGAGATACATTAATATTTGCTTGAATTTATGGATCAAATGATTATTTGTAGACGTGAAATGTACAGTAATCAAAATATTATGATACTACTCTTTGATTTAAAATTGAGAAATATTATAGTAAATGCTGAATATAAAAACTTAGGTGCTTTTTTAAAAAAAAAATCACTAAAATAAAACCCTGGTCTAATATTTAACCTCAATCATCAACATGTCAACTAACTACTTAAAATTAACTGGTTTTTTTTTTAAGGGAAAGTAAGAAGGTCTGTACTGCTGAAAGAAATTAAGGATTTATTTTTATTTAGCTTTTACCTAGAATGGGAATATTTTGAACTTAGGTAGAACAATTTGTTAGGTTAAGGATAATAATGATAATAAAATAATAATGGCAATAGTTAACACTGTTAACTGCTTTTTATACATCAGTGACTACCCTAAATTATTCATATTTTAAAATTCATTTAATCCTCACACAGCCATATAAGCTAGAAATGAATATTATCATTCTCATTATATTCTGTGCATTGGATATGCTATTTATTAACATTTCTTCGGACTATTAAAACAAATACCCGGGGGCCCAAAGAGTGTCCTCCTCTGCTTCATTGGGGGAGAAAGGAAGCCTGCTCCTTGCTGAAGGGGTGTAGGGGAAACACCTGCAGCTCTCAGCCAGAGCTCCCTTGCCTCCCAGGGAAACTGCCCAGACCAGCTGGACCCTGCACACGTGATGGGACAGCCCTGAGGCCAGCCCAAACCGCAGGCAGATTCCCACCAGCTTATCAGGATGCCTGATCCCTATCACCAGCCAGGAAGTTTCTCCAGAAGACCCCCTTTATACTCCCTTCACACGTGCCACATTCCTTCGCTCATGCCTTCATCCCGTATTGATCTGAGCCGCTGAAGAAACAGGGACACTCAGAGCTGGTCCTCAGAGCACTTCCAGTTCTGAAGTCCACCATGGCTATCGCTGACCCACGTGGCCACACAGCTGTGAGTCGAAGGCCTAGCCCACGAGATTAGCCAAGGTCCCTGTGCTGGGGCAGTGGCCATCACTCCAGCGTGCTTCAGGCCTTATCACCCAGGTCTAGGTTCTTGAAAGATACTCTTATTTCCTAATCTCGGCTTCTTTCCTCCACAGCTCTTGTTGCACGTGGTTGCTAGGTTTGTTCTGGCAAGGAAGCTTACCTCCTTGTCAATCTCAGGTGTCTAAAAGCTTGCAGAATCATCCTCCACCCCTCCACCCCTCCTCTCACCACCTGTCTACAGTCATCTGCAACGTGTCCCCAGTCTGCTCCTTACCGCTCTTTCACAGGTGTGCCCCGCTAACGCCCACCTCTGCCTGTGCCCCCACAGCTCCCCTGACTCAGGTGACCATGGATTCTCATTCAGAATCTCTGTCAGACTCAGCCCAGAGCCTGCCTCTGGGTAGCCTTTCCTGACCACCCCCAGTGACCTCTACGTCACCCTGGACTAACTTGAGCTTCGCGGGGCACAGGTCCCACATGGCTCGCTCATGGATGTGTGCTTGGGCTCCTGCAGCTGGCACAGAGAGGTGCAGGGTGGGCGCCCAGCCACTCAGGGAGGACGGCTGAGCTGCGAGGCTGGAGGCTCAGGACAAGCAGGAGGGGCTGAACACTGGACGCTGGGCTGAAGATGGCTGCGAGTCAGAAGCCCTTCGCCAAGGTTCTGGAAGGAGAGTTTTCCAGGACAAGGCCTTATTCAATGAGCCCTCTAAGTGGTTTGACATAAGTAGCTATATTCCCCGATGATCTAAGTGTGGGAGTGGCATTCTTGGCAATTTGAGTTTAATATTGCACTGTCTGGACTCTGGGTATAATTCAGGAGCTGTTTTTTTTTTTTTTCCTCCATTCCCAGGACCCTCAACTTCCTCAGCTATGAAGTGAGCTAAAAACACCTCAGAAGGCACCGGGAAGATTAACCCAAATTGTTCCTTTAAACAAGAAAAACACTTTGAAGCTGCAAAATATTTACAGTAACCATACCCTGCCCCCAAAACAGCCGTGTTAGTGTAAGAGGCAAAGTCACAACCCGGCTGTCTTAGTGTTTATTTTTTTCCCCAAGTAGCATCAGCCTTCTTATTTATCCATGTTAGCAGTGCCCTTTATCTGAAAAAATATGTAAATCCATTTAAATTAATATCCTGTAATACCACACAAAACAATAATCATATTAGTACCATTCATAATGTACTAATAACATTAACATAATTGCATTCAAATATGAAATTGCTAGGTAATAGGCTTTTCATAAATTGTTTCAGTGAGAATGTCATTTTTAACCCGACTCTGGGTCTTTAGTTCCAGATATCGTCGGAAAAAAATATGTGTGCCTAATGTGAGAAAGTTTCCCGGCTCTGGCTGGACAGGGGGAACCGTCAAAGAGCTTTTGTGGTCGGAGCGGGAGAGCAGCCCCCAGAGAGATCGGGCGGCCACAGCCTGCCTCCAGCCTGGCTTTCCCAGCCTGCCACTCTGCTCTTCGGGGCACAGGGTGTTCCCAAGTGCCAGCCAGGGGGACAGGCAGGGCGGCTGCGCTGCCCCTTGATCTTGGAGCCTGCACCCCAGGGCTGTAGGGGAAGCTTTTGGGAACTGGTACTTCTGTCTGGGGGCTGAGGCGGGTCCTCCATTAAAATCCCACTGACTCGCAGATGCTTACGGAATCCTTCCTGGGCCCATGATGGCCGGACAGCAGTGTCCCCAGCACAGGGCAGGGCACAGCTGCAAGGCCTTGGACGGGGCAAACAGCTGGCCCAGCGGCGATGCTAAAATATGGCAGTACTGAGTGTAGCACGTACATCTATGTGTGTTTCATAATTTTAGAGAAATTTATATTTTGTGGAAGCCAGGGATCCACTCCATCCTGAGAGCAATGGGCGGAAGCTGAAGCTGAAGCTGCCGCAGACGCCTGAAGCCCAGGGCCAGTCACTGAGGCAAACGGCCAGGGGGTACATAATGCTCATGGCCCCAGCACGGGCTCTACGCCAGGACTGTTTCTCAAGCACAGGCCCACTGGAAAGGGAGGCCGTGCAGAGACTGCGTGGATCAGAGTGATGCTCTTTGATGGGGTATTCTGCCCTTGCTGGGTAATTACAAAGGCACCCCGAGTTTACACAGAAATTTTCTTCCTCCTATGCTCAGAGCATGGGTGTATATTACAGCCTCCTGTCCTCCCACGGACCTAAAGTAGGGAGAGATCCATGTAATCGCTGCGTCTTAAACAAGCTAATCGCACTTGAAAGTGTGTGTAGCACCTTAGAGCACAAAGTCATTTCAGGGGGGAGTTCGCTCCCTTCCTCTGAACTTCAGAATGATAGAGGAGAGCTGACAAGAATATCAAATAACTGGGAAAGGAAGGACAGACAGCTAAAATTGGTGTGGGGGGCATTTCCCAATATTTTCTCTGTTGCCCTCGTACTTTCACAGTTTAGAGTGTAACTGATCTTCGAGTGTACAGAACACAGCTCCATACATCTGCAGACACTC
>NW_006159840.1:3673902-3677526 GCF_000334495.1 Tupaia belangeri chinensis | reverse complement strand
TTTTGCACTTTTGAACATCACAGGTACTGATAACCCAAGAGAGGTGCTAAAGTAAATCCCAGCACAGCGCAGGGTGAGGAGACAGGCTTACAGACTCAGAGGCTGGGGTCCTCTTTGGATCACGTTACTGTGAGCCGTAGCGGGAAGCGGCAAAAAGCACACAAGGGAGAGGACAGTGACAAGGACCTGCCTGGCACACTGGAGCTGAGCTGAGGTGAGAGTGACAGAGGGGAAAGGGAGCCTGGGACACAGAGGGTGAGCAAAGGCGCTTTGGCGATGGGACGGGGATGTCAGCAAAGACAACATCATCACTGACGCCTGACAGCTGCTTTTCAAAGGACTGTAATTCTGCTTGGAACAGCGAAGTCTCCATGGGTGCCGAGGTTGTAAGGGTTTGCTAAGGACAACCTACGGATCCATTTCAACGCACCGTGTAGATGGGTGGCATTCCCGCTCTGTCTTATCATCCTCCTATCCTCTGTTCAGAGATTCCCACGGCATCTCCTTTAGGGCTTCATGCTGAGGCCCTGGGAGTTCAACTGACCAGCACGCGGTGTCCCCACAGGGGTGAACACCAAAGAGTTAAGCAGCAGTGCTCCCAAGAAACAGCATTTTGGAGCAAGTATTTTGAATTCAGCTGCTGGAGTGGGAGAGGAAGTTGGAGACAGGAAGTCATCTGGGAACACGGGGCATGTAAAGAGCCAGGGTAGGCGCTCCTGATTCCCGCCATCTCGGCAGCATTCTTCTCCTGTCTCCATCCAGGGAAGACCTCAGGACCCCGCTCCCAGCCTCGAGAACATTTGCATAGACATTTACATTTGAAGGGAGCCCACAGTTTGGCAACTCTGGAGGCACGGTTTTCTATAATAGCAATTAGGAACAGAAACAGAATAACAATAGCTGTGGAAATACAGTTGCTGAGCTGTGGGTAGACCTAGCAGAAAAATCTCTGTCTTAAAGACTGAACTCTGAATAACTGTAGAGTTAGAGACTAACTGGCCTTTGTTCTTTGTGCACCAGCCCTGGAGCCAGGAAGGGACCAGACCAATTTGGCCAATGTGGGAGCTGAAGAGGGCGCCTAGGGCAGGAAATGAAGTGGCAGGGTGGCAGGGACCAGGCCCAGTCCTAGCCAGAGCCCATCCCTGGCAGTGCTGGCTAAGGGACCCACCAAGGCTCTGATGGTGCTGGGATGGCTGTGAGCAGAGTGCCCTGGTGGTGCCACAGAGGGGACTAAAGGACAGGAGTGGGAGATAAGGTCTGAAGTGGTGGGTGGAGTTGGGTTGTGATCTGATCTCAAGGCACAAATGACAAATCCAGGGCTGGGAATGAGAGCAGATGAGTAGCTGTCCCAGGATTGTTAAGGGGACACCTTCATTTGAAACACACAGGGAGCTCCTCTTCCCACCCTGAAAGTCTGCACACTCCCCAGAGGATGGGCCAAGGCCTCATGCTTCCCTCTCTCTCAGCCTCTGGGGACTGCTGTGGAGCTGGGTGGGGGCACAGTAAGGCCCTCCTTCAGTCCAGTGGCCAACCACGCGGCCAGCCTGGGGAGGGGAGGGACTGAGGCCAGAGATGGCATGGGGAGAGTGTGGACGAAGGCAGTGAGAGGGCATATGGCGGAGATGGAGGGGTAAGAAATGGCAGTCTGAGAGGGTGAGAGTCTGTACAAGGTCCACAGTAAGGCTGTGGCTTGCCGTGAAGTCACCAGGTCAGGAGCTGAAGAGGCCATGGGAAGAGGACAGCCTGTCCTTCCACAGGGTACCAAGGGCTCCTCGATGATGAGGAGCTGGGATGGAGAAGCTTCTGGGCCAGATGATCAAATCAAACGGTGCACTGTCTGAGGAGGTCAGAGGTGACATAGATCAGGAGGGTCACAGCGTGTCACACCTAAGTGTCCTCAACGTTAAACACTGTATGAGAGAGAGCAAGAATAGTGGGTAGAAAGCGGTGTTGGGCAGCATGGAGTTTCCAGAAGAATCCTTTCCAATCCTTCTCCAGATAAATGACTGCTCTAGCCCTGCCGGAGAAAAGAGCATCCTCTCGTGCTGTGCAGCACTGTGAGCACCCGTTAGCCTGTGAGTCAGAGTGGTGCACTGAGAAAGCACTGGGCTGGGCTTGGAACTTCTAAGTCAGGCTCTGCCCCGGCCTGTCTTGGTTGATTATATGACACATTATGAATTCCTAATCGTCTCGGGCTCCGATTCCCTGTTTGAAAAAGTGGGCCTGATGGCTGCTGCCCCTGCCAACGTCTGTGTGGGCACGATTTCGAAACTGCGACGCGAGGCCCACTACCACCTGCGCGGTGCTGGTGGAGTTCGCAAGTTCTTAGGGGACGAGAACTATTCTGTACCTCACCAAAGTATTAGTGATGATTAGAAGCATTTCGTACATATGCTCTTATCATAATGATGTTGATACAGAAAGCTAATGCTTTTCCCAGAAGTATTAATAAAAACGACTGGAACGCCGTTCTCCACAACCCTCTCCCAAGGTGCCGCAGTTACAATGACTACTATAACACGGTGTGAGAATGCTGATTTTAATGAGATGCCACCAAAATAAGGAGATAACTAATTATAAAAAGAAACAAGGAAATACGAAAACTAATACCCTGAAATATTTCTCTTTTTTTTGGGGTGGGGGAGGAGGTTTTTGCTATAGGGCACGTGAGCTCACCAGACAGACAGAGAGAGACAGAGAGACAGTAAGCGAGAAATCACCCCCCAGGAGGGATGGCCACACTGCAAGCCCTTCTCCTCCATTCTCCTCTCGGGATCTTGGGCATGCACACACATGCGCCCGGCATGAGTTTAAGCTACCGGGTCCGGGACTTGAACCGCGTTTGACTACATGGGAGTCCAGCGACATAGCCATTATGCTAACTGCTGGTCCCTGAAATCTTTCTCTGAGCCAGTACACAGGAGTTTGCTGGAAGATACATGCCATGGCGCAAGGAACTCAGCATATGAATGCTTACTAATAAAAACCATGGTAGGCTAAACAAAGACAGATGTCAGGTTCCGAAGACAACTGATGATGTTTAGTACATTTCCTAAAAATATTAGGATAGTAGGAATCAAGCCTACCTCTTTACCATGATAAAAAGTTGTGGAAAATAAGAGCCCACATTATGCTGAATGAATAGATAAATTGAATTCTGTTTAAAAATTGGAACAAGAATGATTCTTTAATAGTATTCTGAAAATTCTGGTTAATGCAATGAGACATGAAAAATAAAGAGGTCTGATAATGGGAAAAGAGAAAAGATAATTATTTGCACTTAACATAATGGAAAACCAGAATATGGAGTGGAATCAGTAAAAATAATTATATTTAATAAAATGATTTAATAAAATACTAGAGTTAAAACAAATATACTAAAATGAATAGTCTTGCTAATTGTCAGCCGTCACCACCCATGCAGCAAAAACACGGCTCCTATGACGATGTCTGCCCCTTTCCCACAAAAAGCCCTTGAGGCTTAACCTACTGAAGCATATGTCATTGCTATAAAGAAAATCTGTAACTTAAGATGTGAAGAAACTGACATCGGTCTATCTCTCTCCCTCTCCATCCATCCATAGATTTCAGGATGCATAGTCGCGCTCCACCTCATGGCGTTTT
>NW_006159840.1:3672163-3673677 GCF_000334495.1 Tupaia belangeri chinensis | reverse complement strand
AAGAGCGCTAGGCTATCTCGTATAGCCTAGGTGTGCAGAAGGCCAGGCGCACTAGGTTTCTGCAGGTTCATCCGATGTTCACGCAATGGCAAAGCTGCCTCTCATGCCGTACTCAGACCATGTACCACCATAATGCAACACGTGACGGTGTTACTGAATGAGAAGACAAAGGTTGTCCTGAGCAGATTGATAGATTCCTATCATTTAACTAGAAAAAAGAAGGAAGATTAACTCTATCATGTATTTAAAAACACAGACAAAAAGCAATGAAAATAGTTTCGTAGTTGTCATAAAAACAGCAATTTGAATCAGTGGAACTGACAAAGGAATCACAGCCAACGCCTCACATCACTTCTACTTCATAGAACGATCACACTCTAATTATCCCCACAGGGACACACCGCAGCCATCTCACTCTGACCGCTGCTCAGAGTCCACACAGGTCAGTCTCCACCGAGATCGCTGACCAACTCACCTGCCACCTCCTCCCTGCCTCCTCTCTCATACCGTCCTGGCCACTCTGGCCTCTTAGAACACGGCAGACACGCTGCCTCTGCAGGGCCTCTGCACAGCTGAGCTGACCTCACTCACAGAGCAATCATCTCTCTGGGTCTTGGTCAACATCTCCTTTTCGGAGAGGTTGTCCCTAACCACCTGGTTTTAAGTTGCACCTACTCTCCCTGGCTGGAAGTCTTTATTTCCCCTATCGGTTTCTTTGTCTTCATAAGATTTGTCCCTGGTGATCTGATACACTATAGAGCTGCAAAGAGATGGAGAGAGGGAGAGGAAGAACACAGCTCCCCCAATGGAGCAGTCACGCCACAATCCCGGCTCTTCCACGTCTCCATTTACTTATTTCCTTGTTTATATTGTCTCCTCCAACTCCAATTGCTCTGTAAGTGCACACGTTTTAGTCGGGCTATCAGTGATGCATTTCTAGCACCCAGAATCGTTCTCAGCACACTGAGGACTCGGCAAGTGTTTGTTGGATGACTGGAAATAGAGGGAATTGTGAGTTGGAATTTAACATATTAATAAAGCAAGCATCACGAAACAGTGGGGGAGGATTAATCGATATGTGATTTTGAGATATAGCACATCAGAGAAAAATTAATTTTAGATACACATCTTGTGTACTAAAAGAAAATTAATGTCAAGTATGTTTAAAAATGTATAGAAAAATTAGTGGAAAGAAGATCAGTCTGTGATTCTCTGGGAAGATAATAACTCTTAAAGAATGGAAGCAATTGGGAAGCCACCAAGGGGCTGGTAATAGATCCACTATTTAAAAATGAAAACTTTTGGGAACCAGCAGTTAGCGTAATGGCTATGTCGCTGGACTCCCACGTAGTCGACCGTGGTTCGTGTCCCGGACCCGGTGGCTTAAAACTCACGCCGGGCGCGTGTGCGTGCGTGCCCAAGATCCCGAGAGGAGAATGGAGGAGAAGGGATTGCGGCGTGACCATCCCCCCTGGGGGGTGATTTCTCGCTTTCTGTCTCTATGTCTCTCTCTG
>NW_006159840.1:3649725-3672098 GCF_000334495.1 Tupaia belangeri chinensis | reverse complement strand
AAAAAAAAAAAAAAAAGAAACCTTTTGCACAGCCAGTGCCCTCTTCTTTCTTTAAGCGTCAGGACCTGTTGTTTCTAGAAAGAGTTCCCAGGAGATGGGCTTCCTGCCCCGGGTCCCAGGACTCTTCCTCCCTGGCTCACCTTCTGCCTTCTGTTTACTCCACCGTTGGGGCCCGTGTCCCATGTTCCCGTGTTCCCGTCCAGTGTCCAGGCCTCTGGCCCTCATGGACCATGGGCAGTGCTCCTAGCAGCGCCCTCCCACCGCCCAGGCTGCTGCCCATCATCTCCTGCCTGGGCATTGAGGGTTCGGGGCCACCTGCCTGTCTCCCAGCCTGGACACTCTGGCCTGACTCAGCCTGACCAAGTTGGTTTCCCCATGCCTGTTTCTGTCATCTTGTCCCTTCCTCCATCAGACCCAGGCTGTCCTCTCCCAAGCCTCCGGAGTGACAGTAACAATGGTGCCTGTAGAGTACTGAAGGTGTAGTCCTTGAGGGAGTGCTGTGTGGCGGGGCATCACCAAGGATGTGGGGCCTTCTTGTTCCCTGGCCTAAGATGGGTCTCAGTCCAGGTTAACTGATTCATCGTGAGTGGGACAGGTTTTTTGCTTAAGTGCTACATGAACCTCAGTGGGTCACAAAGGAGAGCTGGCCTTAGGAAGCCTGTGGTTTGCCTCATTACACAGTTGATTAGGAAAGCAGGTATTCAGGTAGCTGAGGAGGAGGTGCCAGGGAAAGTGTGGGGCTGAAGGTCCTGTCTGCTGTTTTGTGTCTCTGACTTTTGAAACATCAGTGGAGGCAGGCTGATCTGGCTCGGGTGTCCCTGTAACTGTTCTCTGTCCTAAGAATGCTGCAGGCTTGCGGGGGCATGCAGGAGGGGTGGGGAGCAGAGCAGCTCCCAGGCAGAGGTGGCAATGGGGCTGCCCCACCATGCAGAGCAATGTCCAAGCAGCCTGGTGTCCTTATCCGCAGCTCAACGATGGTGACCACTAGGGATCCAGGAGCTGTCTGGGGCCTCTGTTCACCTCGCCTCATCTTGGACAAGGATCTTGGGGAGAGCTGCCCCACTTCCCGAGCCCGGCCGAACCCACTCGTGAGTCACGGAACCTGGCGTATGTGCTGACAGGACAACTGCAGTCACTGTGGACAATCGCATTGTCTATTAATTGCAGCAAAACAACAAATAACAATGGATTCGTTTGTTGATTTTTTTAGGGCGGAATTTGAAGTTCTATGTAAATGGAGCTACTTGTTTTCATTGCCCTGCCTTTTTCCTAAAGGGAGAAACACTCTGAGTCCCCCCAGCCTTCCTCCGCACCATTCCTCTCTCAGCCACATATTCCTTGTCATTCATGATGTTTCAAGTTTCTTTAGAATCAGCACAAAATTCTTTCCATAGCCGCCTCCAAAAAATCAGATGTCAGCTTTGTCTTTTTTTCTTTTTAATTTGCCAGAGAGCACGTGTGCTCACCAGGGAGATAGAGAGAAAGGGAGAGTGAGAGTGTATCCCCCCTCAGTGGGGCATGGTCACACCAATCCCTGCTCTTCCACTTCTCCATCCTGCCAGGATTTGGGGCACACACGCACGTGGACCTGGTGTGTTTCTTAAGCTGCCAGGGCTGGGATTTGAACCACATGGTTGGCCATTTGGGATGTGGCTCTCTTAACCACTAGGCTGTGGGGCTGGCCCCAGATGGCAGTTTTACCATCAGAAATATGTGATGAAGGAGATGGTCTTTTAGAGTTTATTCCACGAGTGAAAGAGAGAAAAAGAGAGAGAGAGGCAGGCAGGCAGCACCCCTGAGCAGCACGCCCCAGCCTTAGCCAGCCCTAGGTTCTGGGCACACCTGTGCCCTGGGTTCTCAGGGAGGTCTCGGGACATGTGGGTCTGCCTGTAGGGAGCTGTTTGCCGCAGTTCTACCATCCGGCCTCTGAATGGGCATTCTAAGTTTCTAGAAAGCGGTACTGACATCGCTCCCATTGCCACACTCCTGTGCCATGACAGAGAGGCACAGGCGACTCTCTGGGCGTGCAGGGCAATGCAGGCACACTGCTCCTGCCCCTCGAGTGCACACTCCCCCTTCAGGATGCCTCTGCAGCCCCCACTGTGTGCTTAATCCCACCTACTATTACTCTGGCCCTGATACCACACACTATTATAAATAGAGCGTGCAGTTTCAAACCCTGGGCCGGGGGAGGGCGTCATGCAGGGTTGGAGCTGATGGTCACCTCACCGTGTGACCTTAGACAGAACGGGAAGTGCTTCGAGCCTGGTTTCCTCTGGTGTAAAACAAGAGGGTCTGGAGAGACCATTGGCAATTTCCCTCCTACCCCTAAAATCTTTTAATTTTTAGACAGACATTTAGACATTTGTTCTGAAACTTTCAAACAGCTTGAAATT
Organism: Tupaia belangeri chinensis; assembly: GCF_000334495.1. Classification (NCBI taxonomy): domain Eukaryota; kingdom Metazoa; phylum Chordata; class Mammalia; order Scandentia; family Tupaiidae; genus Tupaia; species Tupaia belangeri. Next base: position 3,669,702 of record NW_006159840.1, on the reverse strand, counting down.
CAACTAATTATATTTTATTAATGGAATTTTATTTCTTAAAAATATCACAAGAATTCATCTATTTTTCATGTTTTCTGATTTCTTTAGCATTATCTTTCTAAATTTGAACAGAACTGACCAGTAAGAGAGAAGAGACACACCCATGTGCACATACACTGACTCCCCACCCACACACTCAGTCACTCACGACATCACTGGACGTAAGTCTCCAAACTTAGTCCTACTTTCCACGCTCATCCCCATCTCCCTGTGACCCGGCTGACGTCTGAAGTGACCACTCAGGGTTTTAATGTGGTAACTGCATTGGACATTCTGCCTTTTGTCCTGATCGGAGCCAGACCCCTTCCGATGGCACCTGCCTCTTCCTACAGCTTACACCTGTCTATGTGTGTTCAAGGAAGGCACTGCCGAGCTGCCCCTTAGGAGATGAACGGTTGACCGTTTGGGAGCTAGAGCATCGCGCTGACCATCGCTAAGTCCGAACTCGGGAGCAGAAAGACCCAGCAGCTGGCTCTACGAGGCGGTGGCTTTTCCAGGGGATGGCTCTGGTGGCACTGTGCAAACAGGCCTCTGGCGACCGCCATCCTCTTTACTTACATCCTTAACTTTTACAAACTTACTTAATCCTCTTCTAAGTGAGTCTCATGTGCTTCAGACCTGGAACACTTGCTGCTGAATTGGACACGACCCCAAGCCCACCAGTTTTGAGAAAGGCAAGGATCAGAACTTTGGATCGGGTGTTAACAATGCCCTTTTACTGAATGAATGAAACAGCTCTGGCAGTGGGCGGGTGTATGCTGGCACAGACATCCTGGAGAACGGTATGGAGACTCTCAGGGAACCAAAAGTAGAGCTGTTCGGCAGCAGGTGGGGCACTGGGCAAGGCCTGGCCTCCCACGTGGCTGACTATAGCTTGAGTCCCATACCTGGTGGCTTGAAAATCTGGCTGGGCACATGCACATGTGTGCCCAAAACCCTGAGAGGAGAATGAAGAGAAGGGACTGTGGCATGTCCACCCTCCCTGGGAGGTGATTTCTCACTTTCCTTCTCTTTGTCTCTCTCTAGTGAGTGCAAAAACCTAAAAATAGAACTACCATATCCTCAGCAATCCCTCTTCTACACACCCAAAGGGAGGAAATTCCCATCTCATAGAGGTTTCTGTGCTCCCAATAGCCAAGATAAGGAAGCAACCTGAGCCTGCCGATGGAAGAGTGGGAAAAGGAACAGGGGAGAGGGGGTGTGTATGTCTATGTGACAGTAACAAAATGCCAATCCAAACTATTCTCATATGCGTATAAAATATATATAATACTATGTATATATAATACATAGTATATATATTATAGAATTAATTTATATATAATACATAGTATATAATACAGAGTATATATATAACTATATAATACATATTATATGTATTATATTTATACATATAATGTATATATAATACATAGTATATATGTATAGTATATATATACTATACAATAAAATTCCATTTTATACCTATAACATATATTGTATATAATTCCATATAATATTAGTCTATATCATTACTATGTGTTTTACATACCATAGATACAGCATATATGTGATATATACAAAATGGAATATTATTCAGCTATAAAAGGAGATCCTGCCACGTGGCATGCCATGGATGTGCCTGGAGGACATCATGCTAAGTGAAATAAGCCAGTCACAGAAAGGAAAAACTGCGTGATCTCATTTTATGTGGCATCTGAAGAAACAATCAGATACATAGAGACAGAGACTACAGCCAAGTTACTAGGGGAGAGAAAGAATTGGGAAGCGCGGGTCAGAAGACACAGAGTCGCAGACATGTAGGACGAGCCAGTCCAGAGAGTAGAGGTGCCCCGTGAAGGCTGGGCAATGCAGGTACGGTCCCAGGGGTTTCGCTAAGTAGTAGATGGAGTTGCCCTTGTTACAAAGAAGGAAACCACATGATAGAAGGCGAGCTAACCCGCCTCGCTGCAGCCGCCCTTCCACTGACTGCGCACCCCGTGGCAGCAGGGCGCAAGCTCCAACTTGTTTTTAAAGAAAGTCTGCAGAAATCACAACCATGACAGCGGCCACTTGTCACTGACACCAGTCGCAGTTCCTCTGCCCTCACCCGGGCCTGCCTGCCCTTGTCCTGACTTACGCCTTCGTTTCTTCAGGACTATGAACACCTCTTACCTCCCAGTTCTCTATCCCCTGTGTTATGAGAAACTGAAAGGATATTTACTTCACACGATTACTAATGTTGAATTGCTAGCACGCAATATTTCTCAAGGGTACTCAGAAATTTTTAAAACATGATGACATATGGGGACCAGCAGATGGTGTAATGGTTATATCATTGGACTTCCATGTAGTTGACCATGGTTTGAATCCCGGGCTTGGCAGCTTAAAATTCCCACCAGGCACATGTGTGTGCGTGCCCAAAATCCCGAGAGGAGAGTGGAGGAGAAGGGATTGTGTTGTGGTTATCCCCCCTGGGGGGTGATTTTTTGCTTTCTATCTCTCCAGCAAGTGCATTTGCCCTATAGCAAAATTCCTAAAAACAAAGAAACAAAAAAATGATGCCACACACTTTGGGTCCCCTGACCCATCTGATGTGTGCAGACTCCCTTGAATGTAATAGATTTGGTGAGGCCCAAACCTCCTGGGTGTGTGAAATCTATAGGCGGATTCTTTTTGTTTGATTTTTAAATCTCCTGCCCTGCCCATGAGCTTCAGCCCCACACACTCGATGTACCTGCTTAGTTAGGTCTATCCAAACAGAGAAACCCCACTTTCATCTCTGAAGCCCTCTCTTCCACACCTTCTCCAATCCTGCAGGCCTGACCCACTTCCAGAGCACCCCTCAGTCTCTGAGCACACGGGCCTCATGCTTTTCCGCAGATGCTCCCCCTTCCTCTGCCAGGTCCTGGCCGCCGCTTGGCCCAGGTACAGATGTCACCTCTGCTCCCCCGGGCTAGTTCTTGTCGTAGCTTGGCCCTCCCTCAGCCCTCTGGCCATTCTAAAAAAAAGGTAAAATGCAGTGCCCTCCTGGCCACCTTCTAGCCCTCCTGTATTTTGTTCTCTGCTTACCAGTCTCTGCCATCTGAATCCCCTTCCCATTGGTGTGCTTCCTTGCTCACTGTCCTCCCGCCACTACTAACCTCCTTCCTCTGTCTGTCTTGGTCAGAGGTCAGTGCGCTGGAATGATGCCTGGCTTGCAGCTGGTCACCGACTCGCCCTGTGGAATATTCTACAAAGCATGGAACATTTGTGATCACAGCCAGAGACTGCCCATCTTGCTGAGCAGGCCCTGGCCACCCCAGTGAGCCGCCTCCTCTGTTGGAGCATGGTTCACTTGTGGGAAGGAGCACGCCTAGCTCGTGTGGTCCTTGAGAGGCGAGTGGGGAAATGCACCTGGGCGCTCTGCGGCGTGGAGGAGGAAGAACGAGAATCAGGCTCAGCACTCACAGCTGTGGAAGGCTTCCGAGACAGCTGCTGGGCCCAGCTGGGCCTTTCTGCCTCCATCAAATAGCAGCAATGTACAAATCATCAGAGCTGATATTACTATTCCATTTTTAGAAGCATCAAAAGGCTATCATTTACCCAAAGTTGCTCGGCTAGTAAGTGATAAAGGCCCCAAGTCAAGTCTTGCCGCCTCCTTCAGACTGACTCATGATGATTATGGACCCATTTCTGATTTTTCACTGTTTATGCCTCAGATGTCCTGGCAGTCTGGGAGTCACAATGTTTATATTCAAGGTCACGTGCCGAGAACGAGTCGCCCCACTGTGACTTGTCCTTGACTTCTCCTGTGGAGGTCAGTCCCAAGGATGGCAGCGTAGGATGGCCCAGCAATGGGAATCCGTCACCTCGCCCGTTCCCTAGCCGGTGAGAGTCACGGAAGGCTGAGGAGGGCGCTGGGGCGGTCTGAGAGTTACCCAAGGAATCTGTCTAAAATGAGGAGCCCTGGGAAACGCATGCTTCGTCTGCTCAGGCTGTTGCTGACTTCGATCGCACATTGGTAAACCGGTTTAGCATCCACTAAGACCCTGAGCCTTGTGATTTACGAGGTCATGGCTGCTTTTAAACAGGCACAGAACATGCGTCAGCCTTCAGGGTGCAGGGTAAGGTTTCGGAAGTCCTCAAGAAAGACTTTGCTATCCCGGCTTTCCCCAATACACGTCATTCTAAAAAAAAGGTAAAATGCAGTGCCCTCCCCAAACGCCACGGCAGGAGCAGGGCGCAGGGAGCAGGGTCCCGTCTCCGAGGCCCTGGGCACTTGGGCTGCTGGTTAGCTTCAAGCCGAGCACTGTTACAGTCTGTCTCCTCACGAGGCAGGCAGTGGGCAAAACTCCTCCTCTTCCTTACTTCTGAGTTTTCAGTGGTTATGATGCAAGCTCAGTCTTGTGGCACATGGTGTGGAACTGGTAAAAGGTCAGTCTGTTGTGGACCGCCTCTGTTTTTATTAATATGAATTTTGTGTTGCTTCCTTCGCTGTTGTTTAATTGTACAGGATGGACAGATATATCATAAGGGGAGAAAAACAGTGTAACTGTCATCTCCTGCCATGGACAAGGTGATGATTAGAGAAGTGTGTCTAGCGCCTTATGGCTGCTTGGAAGAATGCCAGCACTTAGTGACAGAAGCGGTGGTCCTGAGGGATGAGGTCTAGAGGGTGTGGCACCAGCATCCACAGTGGCAGAAACCCACTCGGGCCAGGAGGGTGTGGACCGACCAGCACCTTACAAAGAACTCACCCCAGACCAGCCAGCTGCCAGCATCCCCCCTTGGAGAGGAACAAAAGGGGGCCATGTTGATTTGGCATGAAAGACCCCTCCATGTAAACAGCAGCCCTTTCTCACTCAGACTTCAGTTTGCACTGAGGGGCCAACCCAGCTGTGAGCCGCCGTAGAGCCAGGCGACCTATTAACTTGAGCAAATTCACATTTACAGTCAACCTCGGCTGCTGGGAAACCACAGAAACTTCAGCTGGGTTGCTATGTCTGCGTGACCTGGCATCCTACACCCCCTGCACACCCCACAAAGACCACTCAGGGCCCCAGGATTTCAGAATTTGCTCAAGACTGGGAATGTGACCTGGTAGGCCAGCAGGTGGGGAGAGCTAACCCCATGCTGGCTGTCAGGACCTCCTTCTACCGGGCTCATGCCCACAACTAGGATGGATGTGTGACCTTCTCACTCACGCCCCTAAGTTAAGATCAAAACAGGCGATATTCAGCTTATCAGCTGGCTACTTGGCCCCAGAACTAACTATAACGAATGGCTTCAACAACGTTTGGAGGAAATGGGCGCACGTTCTTTAAAAAACGGATAATCCTTCTATTTGAACTTTTCGATGCTATTAGCCCTGCCATTTACCTCATGTCAGGATGCAATGAGGGTCCAAGTCGGACAGCTTCAGTCTCCAGACACAATCATATGGAGCAGGAGACCTGGGAGGGACCCTCAGCTTGGCGTGTAGGCCCCTAGACACGGCCACGGCCGAGTCGCGACCTACTAGAGCTCAGGGAACACGTTCCATGGAAGACTTTGGAGACTCCGCCCACTGGTCTCTTCTAGAACCACCCCGGTCCTTAGTTTTGTTTTAAGCTGGCAGATGGCTGCACCCCTTCTTTAGACATGAGTGCTTGCCACTGCTTATTCAAGACGCCCAGAAAACCTGGCAGTTGTTGGATGGCAGATAGAGTTTCAGATTCAATTTGGACATTTGGCAAACACTGGGAAGCCATGTGGCTTCTAGGAAGTGTTTACATTATGAGTGGATATTTTTATTAGTGGTAAATATTAGAATAATTGAGGATGTGGCAGCAGGAACTTTTTTTTTCTTTTGCACAAACTGTATGCAAAAAAGCCAACCCAAACCCGGAAGGCGAATGCTCGCTACCTTGGAGGGTGCTGAGTAATCACACACAATAAGCTTTCAGTGCTGGACGGTCCTCTGGCTGTGAACCACAGGAACCCTACAGACAACAGCGGCTACCAATGCCTGCTTTGATTCTCAGTGACAGCTGAGTGAAACATGAAAGGGGACATTTTTCCTGTGGGGCACATGACTGTGACAGTCCCCATACCCCGCCCACACAGCAGTCAGCCACCTCGCTGCCTGGCACCAGGCGTCCCTTAGCAGAGCAGTGAGAAGTGCTGGCTGCACGAGTCGCCATTGGCAGGGACATGATGCAGCTTTATCTCGGAGATGGTTTCAGGGCACAGGAAAAATGGTCTCTGGCTTCCCCAGGTCACCTGCGGTGTTGCTGGTGTGTCTCTGCCTGTGCCAGGGTTATAGACACATATCTCTAAAAGGACCCTGGGTTTAGCATGAAAAACAAAAAGCAATTCACAGGGTAAAAAGCTGAGTAGCCCTTGAGGCTGATTGGAGTTGAGGGTCAGAGTTTCTGAGAGAAAGGGGACAAACACTCTTTTACTGATGAGTGGGGACAGTGGAAGTCTCCCGCGAGGAGTGGCCGTGGAACTCCAGCATCTCCCTGACCCCTGTGAGGTGGGAAATTAGAGGGGATCCTAACAGAGATGACGCCGTGCTTGTCCGAGACTCGCCCGAGACGTCCCAGCAGGGCCTCTGAGTGATGCTTTTAGAATTAGCTCCTGGGACCCGATCGATCGTTGTCAGAGGAACACGCACTGTTGTGAGGGGCAGGTTCCGGCCCAGCTGTGTCAGCCCCACAGGTCACAGCATACGTGTGGCGGACTGTCAGTAATGATAACAACTTAGCCTTTTAATTTCATAAAGGTAATTTACAGAAAGATAATGTACACTGCAGTGAATGATATTTCTTCATGATTTTAATAATCTTAGAAATGTATAGGTGGGTAAACTAAGGCTAGATAAAAATTACAAATGAGCAGAAAGGGAGGACTCAATGGGAGAAAAAGGTTATCATTGAGAATAGCTAAAAAAAATTTACGCTTGAATAGAGAATTGAAAATATATGGAAGAAAGTTACAAGAAGCGAATCATGAAGGCTCCTCCAGGGACATGGCTGACAGAAGACAGCGCCCGACCTGCAGGCTGTGCATTTTCTAGCAAGGACAGTGGGAATGAGGGTACTGACACGAGCGTTTCTTTAACGCATTATTTTTTTTTTAATTTATTCATTTTCTACATTAATTCACTATACACCATCACAACACACAAATGAATTTTCCATCCAAAATACACTGTGCATTGGCTCAATCAAGCACATCAACATACATGTTCTCAGCAAATAATTTTCCAATTCTTATGTCCTGCATACCTTGCCTTTTGTTTTGTCATCCTTGATTCCCCATCCCCCACCCTCTGCTATGTCCCATCCTCCTCCCCCATTTTAACGCGTTATTTTAATCAAGTTACTTAAATCTCTAATTCTTAGCAACAAGCAATGCTGACTCTGTTATCCGGCAAGTCTTCTGGATTGAAAGCCATGTTTGGGTTGGAGGAAGGATACAGGAGTACTGTATTCATGGAGAACGTGCATGGCCCCTGGAGGAGGGAATGAGGGTACTGACACGAGCGTTTCTTTAACGCATTATTTTTTTTTTTAATTTATTCATTTTCTACATTAATTCACTATACACCATCACAACACACAAATGAATTTTCCATCCAAAATACACTGTGCATTGGCTCAATCAAGCACATCAACATACATGTTCTCAGCAAATAATTTTCCAATTCTTATGTCCTGCATACCTTGCCTTTTGTTTTGTCATCCTTGATTCCCCATCCCCCACCCTCTGCTATGTCCCATCCTCCTCCCCCATTGTAACACGTTATTTTAATCAAGTTACTTAAATCTCTAATTCTTAGCAACAAGCAATGCTGACTCTGTTATCCGGCAAGTCTTCTGGATTGAAAGCCATGTTTGGGTTGGAGGAAGGATACAGGAGTACTGTATTCATGGAGAACGTGCATGGCCCCTGGAGGATTTCTGTTCCTTATACTACATTTTAATTTGAACCTGGGTCATTAGCAAACAACAGCCTTTGAAAAGACCCATTGCATTTGCTTCACAAACATCCTCAGGGCACTGCTCTTTATTGCTGGACACTTTTGTGTAGGAACTTGTATTTGGAATTTATTCTTAGGAAAAATTTTGTTCTGTAAAGCAGAGTATGCGTTCTACTTTCCTGTGATAATGCTGTAACTGACCGTCTGAGTTTGTCTCTTGCTTTTGTCGGCGGTATTTTTTCTGTGGTGCTAGGTTTCTATTTTTGACTGTTACTGTATATGCTTCTTCTTTTCTTTTATTTTATTTTTCCAAATCCCTTGTGAAAAGAGGTGGAAAAATAAATATGTGTAATACCGAGCAAGGGTTGAGAGCATTTTTATGTAAGTGGTGGCTTCTAACTTCACTCAGTCATTCCAAAACATTTATGAGTTTGATGGAGGAATTCCCACAGCAAATAGGATGGAGCCCCTGTTCTCCTGATGCCGCCTCTACAGAGGGCTGCCTCTGACAGTTACCAAGCAAACAGCTATACCAACGTTACTCTCAGATGGCTATCAGTATTATGAAGATAAAATGCGGTAAGGGGTAAGAGTGTGCTGGTCTGTAGGTCTGGGCGGTCACAGAAAGCTTCTCGAGTAGGGGACATCCTAGCAGAAATCTGAATGAAAAGGAAGCAAAGCAAGGAACCAGAGCTGGAGTGTTCCAGGCAGAGAAGGAGCAAGGATAAACTTGCTGTGTCCAAAGAGCAGCCCTATGTTTGGGGAACCAGAGAGGGTCGGATGAGAACAGAGGATGGGATCAGAGAAGCTAAGGGTGGGATGATCTTATGCCTTGTGTGCAATACAGAACAGGGAGATCTATTCTAGTGTAATGAGATGTCACTGGGCGATTTTAAGCAAGGGAGTGAGCTCTGAGGAAGACACTCTAGATGCGGGTGGAGAATGGACGGCTGTGGAAGCAGAGGGGTCTCCAACCTGGAAGAAGCTGCAGCACTCTCGGGGGAGGTGGTGGTGGAACGGAGTGTCAGATTCAACACAGCAAGGTGGGGCATTGCTTCGTCATGACCTGGGATGGACGATGTGAGGGGGAAGGAAGACCTCAAGATATCTTCATGGTTCTTGTTAAGACGATGGTTGGTGGTGCCATTTATTCATATTGGGAGAGATTGGGGTGAGGACAGAAAATGCCTAGAGGCCAAGTCAAGAACTGCTGTGAAGACCTTCAGTTTGAAAGTCCCACTGAGCTTCTGAGAGCAGTCACTGTTCAGGAAGCTGGGCAGAGAAGGCAGGGCAGCGGGTGGGGAGGAGGAGTCATCAGTGCACAGATGGTGTTGACAGCTGTGAGGCTGGATGAATGCGGACAAATAATAGGAGAGGACTGAGGGTGGAACCGTATCAGTCTCGTGATTTGTGCTATATTAACACGAGGCTATCCAAGCCCGTCATAGAGATGCCTGGTCTGGATCAACTAATAAAAACTAAAAGCAAACAAACAAAAAACAATAATTTATTTCTTTTATGAGCAAGAGAGAGAAAGAGAGCGAGAGTGAGAGTGAGACACACACACACACACACACACACACACACACACACACAACACCTTCAACACAGTCTTGGTGCTGCGATCCATCCTCAGCTTCAGCCAGCCTTGGTTCATGGGCACATTTGTGCTTGATAGACTCAGGGATATCTCCAGATGTGAACCCAGAACCTTCATGTACAGGTTGGCCTTGCCGAGTGTCACATTTACCCCTGCACCACCATCCAGCCCACAGACTATTCTTTGAATGAACAAAGTCACATTTAGAGAGTTTCTTCCCTGGTTAGTATTATATTAAAAGTACTTCTAGTCTGATAATCTGGTAAATTATATTTAGAGTGAGAGTGAGACACACACACACACACACACACACACACACACAGAGGCAACACCTTCAACACAGTCTTGGTGCTGCGATCCATCCTCAGCTTCAGCCAGCCTTGGTTCATGGGCACATTTGTGCTTGATAGACTCAGGGATATCTCCAGATGTGAACCCAGAACCTTCATGTACAGGTTGGCCTTGCCGAGTGTCACATTTACCCCTGCACCACCATCCAGCCCACAGACTATTCTTTGAATGAACAAAGTCACATTTAGAGAGTTTCTTCCCTGGTTAGTATTATATTAAAAGTACTTCTAGTCTGATAATCTGGTAAATTATATTTACTTTTAGGCTATAATGATAATTCAGGTAGAATTATATGCTTCTGAAAAAGCAATAGTTTGCAGAATCCATGGTAAACAGAAATGGTTTATATTGAGGAATTAAGTTAAAAAGTACCCTCAAAGCAGACTTTAAAAGATAGATGCACAGGGTCAGTAGAAGACATAATGGTTATGTCACTGGACTTCCATGTAGTTGACTGTGGTTTGAGTCCTGGACCTAGCAGATGAAAACTCACGATGGGTACGTGTGCATGCATGGCCAGAATTCCAAGAGGAGAATGGAGGATAAGGGATTGGGGCATGACCATCTCCCCGGGGGGTGATTTCTTGCTTTCTGTCTCCCTGGCAAGTGCCCTATAGCTAAAGTATCTCTTAAAAAGCAAAGCAAAACAAAACAAAAACTCATGTACCAGCACTATTACTGTTTGAAAACACTTTTGCTTTAGCACTGTTCAATTTTATTCTCCCAAAAGATGATATCAAAATGAAGAATTAATTTGGCTACCGATGAGTTGGTCCCTTCAGAGGACAGATGTCTTGAGAAATGAAGCGATATTTCGTGAAGTCTTTAGTGAGATACGTAAACCTATAATGGCAGGCCCGACCTCTCATTTCCAAGGCTTAGATTCGGCCTCACAAGCTCCTAGACTGATCAGATGGGCCTTGTGGGATGAAATACAGCCAGGGCTGGGCATTCTTCTCCAAAATACAGACCATAAACAAGAAGGCATTTCTTTGGTAAAGGGAAGCCCATGACAAAGGAAGTCGGCTTATTGTTGTGACAGAAGCCTTTTAAATGATTTGTGCAATCCAAGGCATTGTGGTGTATTTTCAACGTCCCCAGAATGTTCATTTTCAGTCCCCTTGGTCCAATATTACAGAAAATACTAGACGATCAAAGATAGATCCTTGGATAAGCTCAGATAGAAAATACGTAATAAATCAGCTCTACCCAAACTGAATGCAACTGAAAAAAATTAAGAAAGAGATCTTAGAAAGGAATTTTTCTTCTAGAAAAATAAGCAAACAAAGGCCCTACTGAAAATGATTTAAATGCATTCATTTAAGTGAACTGACCTATCTTGTTCTGTAAAATGAAATAGAGAATATATTCCAGATCAGGACACTTGGGTTTTGTTTGAAATACCACCACTCGGGGCACTAAAATCATTCAACTTTGTGAATCACACAGAAGTGGCCAAAAACAGCAAAGACCTCCCAACAAATTAAAGACCACAAAGTAAAGACGCTTTCTTAGAGCCTTACACATTAGTAAATGCTGTCTACTCTGTTTGACATTTGTTTTTGTACAGACACCACCAATCACTGGCCCTGTTTATTTAACCAAGGAGAGACAGGTTCTATGGCGTCTGCTATTCTCAGCAGCTGGGCCTTGGGGGACCAGATTAAATCTCTTTTGGTGGTTAAAAAAAAAATCCACTATTAAGACAGTTGTTTATCTTCTAAAGTAGACACATGTAATACAATTTCAATCAAGTTAGCATTTTAGGGTTTGACTCAGGTTCTTTCGGTTGCTAAGCATCATTAGTTATTTAGAGGATAAACAGACAGGACTAGAACCAGAACTTGGGGAACTCTGGGGTGGCTTAGATGGTAACTGGGAAGCCAATGAGGAAGAGCTGAGATGGTCTCCCATCCTGCTGCCCTGAGGGTGTGCACGCATGGGTAGCTCCCAGCTGTCTTCACAGTTTCAGGGGAAAAAAAAAGACCTGCTTTTTGGGACCAGCAGTTGGCATAATGGTTATATCGCTGGACTCCCATGTATTCAACTGTGGTTTGAGTCCCAGACTGGGTTATTTAAACTCACACCAGGCACATGTGTGTGCATGTCCAAGATACTGAGAGGAGAATGGAGAAGAGATTGTGGCGTGGCCATCCCCCGTGGGGGGTGATCTCTCCCTTTCAGTCTCTCTGTCACTCTGTCTTTCTGGCAAGTGCATGCACCCTGTAGCAAAAATCTCTCCAAAAAAAACAAAAAAAAAAAGACCTACTTCTCTTGACAAGCACAGAAAGAGACTAACCAGAGAGCTTAAAAATACATTTAAAAAAAAAAATTCAAGAAGCTCACTGTGGGCACAGGTACACCCTTGGGAGTTAGTTCAAACAAATGCAGCTTTTCTGTGGACACTTCCACACTGAGCACAGTGTTACTGAAGGCGTAACTTGGGGCCAGGCGTGTGCTGACTCCCTTTCCCTATGGCACTTCTGCCCTCACAGTGACTGTGACACAGCCTGCCACTCAGGGTGTCAGGGACAGTTGTGGAATAACAGGGCCATAGCTTCAGAGCTCTAGTGGAGCCATTGGCGTCACCAGGAATACATCTGCTGCAGTTTGGATGTGCGCCCACCAAGCTCGTGGTTTGGGACTTGGTTGTATTATAAAGGTGCTAAGTGAACATTTAATCCCTTCATGGCACCCTGGGGTGGTGCCTGTGAGTATGATGATGTCATTAGGTCAGGGCTCCTGTCATGGAGGTCAGGTGGGTTTATAAGCAGAGAGTGAGCAGAACGAGAGAGAGAAATCCAGGGACATACCATCCTCTGCTCTGTTAAAAGTTCGGCCTTCTGCCATTTTGCCACCAGTAGCTTGAGCTTTGCGGATGGCTAAACCTCTATTTCCTCATGCAGTTTTGCATTTCTATTAGTAGCACTGAAAAGGACTAAGACAACATGATGTAACTGAGGGCTCCTGCTCCACACCTCTGTTACAGAGAAAGGCCCGAGATGGGTCAGGACTGCGGCTGGTCTCAGAGGGCTAATTCATTTGGTCAAACAAACATTGACCTGTTATGAAAAAAAAAAACAAAAAAGCACTTAATCAAGTATGCACTGTATCGCTATGAAAAAGACAATTGCTTTCAGAGGAAAGTATGGGCAAACAATGGTCATTTCAACTGCACTTCGAAATTCGTGATTGAAGCCCATTGAAATGTTGGGCTTAGGTCTGAACTCATTTGGACACAAAAGAAACAATTCCCGCTAATATTCGGAGGCATCATCGTCGTTCAAGTAAAATGAAAAACAGTTTCTGCTTGCAGCCTGAAGACACTGGTTGCTGTAAGTGATACAACGCGATAATCTGTTAAGTATCCCAAAGATGCTGTGGTTTATGCATACTTAACTTCCCTAGTTACTTTATTAGCTGAATCCACTGAGGCCCAAACATACTGGATGAGCAATCCTAATCTTCCCTATTTGTAAATATTTGCTAAACCACAGGAAAATTTGATACTGTCACATCACCCTTCTGTCCTGATACTAACAATGCTGTCTCTCACTCTCCGGTCCTTTATTAGAAAAGGCATTTTATATAAGCAAAAGAAGATAATTGAGCCCCATAAATCAACAAGAAAATGCTACAATGATGACAATTTACCAGTCACCAAGTGGCACTTTCCAAAATGCATTTGAAATGCACCAGGGAATGCCTGGGGAAAAAAAAAAATCAATGCTGCCCTATTAAGTAATTTGCATTTGTTATATACAAAACACACAGTGGCATTAATTAATAGAATAATGGTGCTGCTATATCTGCTCCTGATTCACATTGAGTTCAATTCATCAGATGATTATCATTTACCTAAAAGTGCTGCCAGGAGGGGAAAAACAGAATTTCAACTCAGCAGGTCCTAGAGGGCAAGAGGAAAGATCTGTTGTGAATGAACCCAATTTAATTTTCTGACTTTTGACCCACGTCTTTTGTTGCATGGGTGAAAGCAGTCACGAATTACAGGTTAATGATGTTAAAATATTTTTGAGAGAGTTGTTTTGGTTCTCAATATTCACTAATAAATAAATAAATAAATAATGAAGAAAACTTTTATACCTGGGTACAGTGAACTAGGCAGTGGTATCATTGTCCCAGCTGAGCCCACCTCAACTCTCCCCTTCGCTTTCTCTCCTGCCAGATTAATTCACAAAAGGCTGGGAAGGTCAGGAGGGCTCTGCATTAGAAGGAAGCTGTCTGGGTTCCTCTGTGTCCCGGCTGGTCCTTGGGGTTAGGAGTGCTGTCGACCTCCTGCCCGTCCTGTACCCTGTGAGCACCCACCGCTCACTTCCCTCATTTCAACGACAGAAACGCGCACCTCAGCTCAGCTTACTCACCCACATCCACCCAGACCAGACTTGATGGGGGCTCCTAGCTATTTCTCAAACCTGGCCCACCCTGGGAGTGACCCCTGAATGCCCTGTCTCCTCCCTCTTTATCCCTTATGCCCAACCTAAGAGTTTCCGTGCCCGTGTCCCATGACAAAGTGGTGCCACACAGGCCGCTGGGGCCTTGGCTACCTCTTTCCCATGTGGGTGGCGCAGGTAACACGTCACAGAGGGACTGCTCGCCACACACACACACACACACACACACACACACACCCTGTTTAAAGTCGAGGTGATTGTACAGTCAAAGACCTGTTTTATAGTTTAGCCTGTCATCTTTTCTGGTCACCTTTTTCAAACTGCACGAGGTGTGTGAGCTCTCCAGAGAGCAGCAGAGTGAGAGAGGAATAGAGAGGACGTGCCCACGGGCTAGTCACATCGCAACCCCGTCTCCCTTCTCTCTCCTCCCTGCTGGATCTGGGGCACACATACACATGTTTCCACATGTTTTTCAAGATGCCAGGGTTGGGATTTGAATGCAGTTGGCCATGTGGGATCTGGCTCCTTTAACTACTCGGGTATGGGGCCAGTCCCTTGTATTGGTTTAAAGTAGTGCTCGCCTTTTGTTCTCTCTGAGTTAATGAAATTTACGTAGCCTATAAAAATCTTATCTGTCACTAGAAAACATACCTAAAAATATCAAACATCAATTTTTAAATATAATTTCCATTCGGAATTAGAACAGGGCAGCCCTGGTAGCTCCTACTGTTTGGAGGCCAAGGCCACGTGGGAGGCCTGGGTTTGATTTCAGCTCCACTTCAACAGGCCAGGTGGGTCTTAGTGCCCAAAGTCTAGCTAGTTGGGAGGCTGGTGTCCCCCATAAGTAGGTATTGGGTTGTTGAAAAAGTCCTGGCACGTTTCTGCATAGAAAAACAGAAAAATACATCACAACTTTTTAGGCAACTCAATTAATTAATTAAAAAATGAAAAAATTGAAGAAAAATTGTCAGTTAAATATATCAGACAGAATAAAGCTGCCTTTTGAGGAGGATTAGAAAACATTATTTAAAAATCCAATTTTTTTTTTTTTGAAAGGTTTTTCACTATAGGGCGCATGCGGTAGCCAGAGAGACAGGGAGACAGAAAGCGAGAAATCACCGCCCAGGGGGGATGGCCACACAGCAATCCCTTCTCCTCCATTCTCCTCTCGGGATCTTGGGCACGCACACACACGTGCCCGGCGTGAATTTAAGCCATTGGGTCCGGGACTCGAACCGTGGTCGACTACGTGAGAGTCCAGCGACATAGCCATTACGCTAACTGCTGGTCCCTGAAATCCAATTTTTAAATGAAATTTCAAAAGATGCCATGGAAAAGATTTCTGAAATGTGAATCTTCTATGATAAAGGAACAGGAAAAGGGAGACCCAGAACTCACAGACCTGAGAAGACTCGCTCCAGCACGGAGTCAGCCTGTCAGTGCTGCAGACCAGCGGGGCTTTGGGATCACAGACATCCTCAGGTGCACCTCTGGCCCACAGGGGAACACGCCCTTCTCTGGCCCACGCCCTGAGAACAGCAGGGACAGTGACTAAATGAAGCAGTCCTACACTTACTGGCTTTGACTCCTAAGGAAGCCACACCCCCTAAGTGCCTGAAGGCCTACAGGAGGGAACACAAGCAAAGAGGAGCTCAGGAGTGTGAGTCCCGTGGAGAAGGCAGCCCTAGCAAGGAGGGCAGGCCGGCCCAGCTCAGGGGTGGGCAGGGAGGGACGAAAGGAGGTCAGCAGTCACAGCCCTAGGAGAGGCAATGACACCCACTCACTAGAGACCATCCCCCCATTCAACAGCAAAAGCAACTTTAACTATTCTAAACTTTACAGCAGACTTCACAAGGAGGGGAGTTGAGAGTCTGCATGTGAATGGCCAAACTTTTCCCAAGTCTTTAGCAATATTTGCACTTTTTTCTTAAATATGCTTTCCCCTCACAGCTTTCCTAACCTGTGGATTCCTTTCTTAAACCGCCTTCCACTCCAGTTTGCCCTGTAACATGTCTTCCCTGCCTCCTCCCAGCCGTATCTCCCAGGTCCCGCTCCGTGGCATCCCACTCAGCAGACACCCCCAGCACCAGCCCTGATCTTAGCCGACCTGGAGCCACCTGTCTGGCAAGCACATCCCTGGTGGTGGTATGTGAGTGTGTGCGTGAGTAGGTGTGGTGTGAGTGTATGTGAGGAAAGGTGTCCTGGTTCATTCTCTGTTAGATCATCAACTGAATACCTGAAAATGAGTGACTCTTAAGGACAGAAGTTTATGAGGGGTGTCTTCCAAAAGTTCATGGAACATGTATTATGAAAAACCTATGCGTAGATTTCAAAATTTTAAACTTAATTTTTCCACAAACTGTTTGAAGTGCCCTTGTATTTAGTTCATGGCTTCAGAGGTCCAAGACTGAGAAGACACATCGGATGTGGGCCTTTTTGCTAGTGGGGGCTCTCTGGAGTCCTGAGGTGACCCAGGACATCACATAGCAGGGGCTTGAGCCGAGTGAGTGTGCAGTCTGTACCCACATGTGTCTCTTACTCCTGCTCATTACAGACCCTCCAGGCTTCAATCATGTGGGCCTCACCCTGAGACCTTTGTCCAAATCACCTCTCAGAGTTCCTATGTTTCAACACCATGGTTAGATTAAATTTTCATTCTCTTCATCCTGTCACAACCCAATTTCATCACATGAATTTTGGAGGGACATATTAAATCCATTGCAGTAGGGGTGGGGAGGGAGGGTGGGAGTGGGAGGAGGTGACGAGTAGCCAGCTGTGCCAATGTCATTTGGTAATGTTAAAAAGGATGAGAGTCACGGAGAGAGATAATGAACTTTAGCAGGTGGAGAAAGCAGAGGTCTAACTAGGATTCTTGTAAATCTGACAGAGCTAATTGTTACAGACATGATTCTGGGGGAGAGGTTAGTGATTGGACTTTGAAGGGTAGACCCAGAGTCTTAGGTGGTCTTTGAAACCAAGAGACCAGGCAAGTGCCTAAGAACACTATAATAAAAAGAAGATAACTCATTTAATTAGGCAGAAAGTGTCTGTCGAGTGCCAACAGAAGGCATGGGAGGGTACCTCCAGACACTTAGAACAACGTCTTGACCAAGGTCCCTGTAGTTGAAGTCTGGAAAATAACCATAACCTGCATGGTACAAACCTCATCACAAAAAGTCAGAGAGAAAATATTCTTAACTTCACTTTATAGATGAGGAAAATCCTAAAAAAGAATAAATGTCTTGGGCCAGCAGGTGTTGTAGTGGTTAAGGTACTGGATTCCTATATGGCCAACCGCCGTTCAAGTCCCAGACCCAGTGACTTGAAACTCATATTGGGAAAGTGTGTATGTGTGCCGAAAATCCTGGGAGGAGAATAGAGGATAAGGGATTATGGTATGGCCATTCCCCTTGGAGGGGATTGCTCACTTTTCCTCCCTCTGTCTCTCCAGCAAGTTCATGCTTTCTATAGCAAAACCCAAAACCAAACCAAACCAAACCAAACCAAAACAAAAATAGTAAATGCTTTGTATAAAGTAATTTATATAGGTAATGTGAGTGGTAATGTGAGTTGGAACTAAAATTTGTAGAACGTTCTTTTAGTTCATTTAATAAACTTGTATTTACCACATGTAAAGTGCTCATCTCTTGATTGGTTGTCAGGGATACAGACATAGAGAAATACGATCTTTGCGTCACCCACATCAGAATCCACCCAGGAAGGTCCATCTCTGTTGTCCTGTACCTTCTGGGTCCAGCTTCAGCTGTGAAGCTCCCCCAGCTAGCCTCCCCCCCACCATGGAGCCCAGTGCTAGCCAGGTGGGAAAAGATCGGCATCTCTGTCTTGCTCTTTTTTGTCACTTTCAACTTCTTTTTCTTTTTTTAAAGAAAAAAACAAGTAAACAAAAAAACAGGTTTTCTGTCCCCATCCTTGTGCTTTTAAGTTATCTCTCTCTCTTCCTCTCACACAGGTCAGAATCCATTGAGGCAGTTCCATGTCTGCTCTCCTGTACCTTTTTTATTTTTTTTTGAGAGGTTTTTGCTATAGCGTGCGTGCGCTCGTCAGACAGACAGAGACAGAAAGCGAGAAATCACCTCCCAGGGGGGATGGTCACGCCGCAATCCCTTCTCCTCCATTCTCCTCTCGGGATCTTGGGCACACACGCACATGTGCCTGGCGTGAGTTTTAAGCCACCAGGTCCGAGACGCGAACCGTGGTCGAATACGTGGGAGTCCAGCGACATAGCCACTACACTAACTGCTGGTTCCCAGCTCTCCTGTACCTTTGCATAGCGGGCAAGCGTGCTGCACGTTTTTCATTTTTTAATGATTTTTTTTATTTTCTGTGACATATTTTTCTCCTTTTGTTTTAGTTCTTTCCTTCTTTTTCTTCCTATTTTTTCACTTTTTCTTCCCATTTCTGCTTTCTTTTTCTTCCCATTTCTTCACTTTTTCTTCGTATTGCTGTTTTCTACTCTCTTTTTCTTTTTCTTTACTTTCCTATATTATTGCTGACCCCTTACCCACTGCCTATTGAAGACTAGGTGCATAGTAACTAAACACCTGAATATTCAGAGTTTTAGAGAATTCTTTGCCCCTCACTGTCCTGGTTGTAAAAAGAGGGAAACTCTCCTTCACAAATCTGATTTCAACACTCCTCCTATGATCCTCACACTGGCGGACACAGTAGAAGGGAGAAAAAAAGCACCAGATTATTTCACAGTTAAAGAACCACATGAGCTCACACTTACAGAACCCTTCTCCAACATATTGCCAGAGGTGAATACATTACCAATGACTAAAAATTGGAAAAGAGCCTCAAGGATGAGAGAATAAAGCAATACATCACCTGCAAGGGACCACTCTAATTCATCTCCAAGTAAGGAAACAGAGGATATTACCAAAATGTCAGAAAAAGAATTTAGAATATTCATGATAGTGAAATTCTGTGAGATGCAAGAGAAAAGACATTGAGCTCCAAGAGATAAGGAAGTTCTTCCACGATATGAAAAAAGAACTGGACACTATAAAAAAGAATCACACAGAACTGTTAGATATGAAGGCTGTAATATAGGAAATCAAGACCTCCTTTGAAAGTATTAAAAGCAGGTTAGAACACACAGAAGATCAAATCTTAGAAGTAGAAGATAAAACCAATGACCTAGAAAATATTATAAAAAAATACTGAGAAAACAGCCAAGAAAACTGGGAATACTATACGAGAAATACTAGATACCATGAAATGCCCAAACATCTAAATAATTGGTATACCTGAAGGTGAAGAATCTAATACAGGCATTGATACTCTATTCCACAAAATTCTGGAAAAAAACTTTCCAAGTCTAGAGAGATATTCAAACATCCAGACCCAATAAATACAAAGAACCCCAAGTAGAATCAATCCAAGAAGATCCTCTCCACAGTACATCATAGCTGGATTGTCCAAAACCACAAAGACAAGATACTAAGACTGGCAAGAGAGAAATGACAAATCACTTAAAAAGCCTATCCCATCAGGCTAACACTGAACCTCTCATCGGATACAATGCAAGCAAGGAACGAATGGGGAAATATATTCAAAGTGTTAAATGAAAAACAATTTCAGCCAAGAATACTATACCCGGCAAGATTATCCTTCATATGGGAAAA
>NW_006159840.1:3641309-3649210 GCF_000334495.1 Tupaia belangeri chinensis | reverse complement strand
CTACAAGAAATCCATCTCATGGATAAAGACATACATAGACTAAAGAAGAGGTAACTGCCATTCTACTCACACTGTTTCTAGAGATCTAAAAGGAAGGAACCCTTCCAAGTTCATTCTATGAAGCCTCCATTACCCTTATTCCCAAAATAGATAAAGATACGACAAAAAAGAAAAACTACAGACTTATATCTCTGATGAATATAGATGCAAAAATTCTCAACAAGATACTTGCTAACCATATTCAACAGCATATGAAAAAGGTTATTCATCATGACCAGGTAGGCTTTATTCCAGGGATGCAAGGGTGGTTCAATATACACAAAACCATAAATTTAATACACCATATTAACAGAAAGATAAAAATCACATTATCATCTTAATTGATGTGGAAAAAGCATTTGACAAAATACAACATTCCTTTATGATAGAGACTCAGGAAAATTGGCATAGAAAGATCGTTTCTCAGTATAATAAAAGTCATCTATGGAAAACCTACAGCTAACATTATACTAAATGAGGAAAAGCTGAAAGATTTTCCACTAAAAGCTGGTTCAAGACAAGGCTGCCCATTTCTCTGCTCCTATTCTGGAAGTCCTAGCCAATGTGATCAGACAAGAGAAGGAAATAAAAGGCATTCCAAAAGGGACAGAAGAGCTGAAATTATGTCTGTTTGCAGATGACATGATTGTTTACATAGAAGAACCGATAGTATCCATGAGTAAACTTCTCGAAGTAATAAATGCATACAGTAAAGCAGCAGGATACGAAATTAACTGAAAAAAATCTATAGCATTTCTGTAAGCAAACAACAAGCAGACAGAGACAGACTGAAGAAAGTAACCACATTTACCATAGCCACAAGAAGTATAAGATACCAAGGAACAAAACTAACCAAGGATATCAAAGACTTCTATAAGGAAAACTAAGAATATCTTAAAAAGGAAATAGAAAGGACACAAAAAAGTGGAAGGACACCCCATGTTCCTGGATTGGCAGAATTAATATAATCAAAATGGCAATCCTACCCAAATTAATCTACATGTTTAATGCAATCCATACAAAATTACAAGAGACATTCTTCACAGATCTAGAAAAGACAATTAGAATTTGTCTGGAATAATAAAAGATGCCATATTGCCAAAGCCATCCTGCAGAAGAAGAGTGGAGTGGGGGGTATCTCACTTACTGATCCCCAAATATATTACAAAGCTGTGATAATCCAAACAGCACGGTATTGGCACACACACACACACACACACACACACACACACACAAACCAGACATAAGGACCAATGGAACAGAGTAGAGATCCCAGAAATAAACCCCAAAACATATAGAACATCCCTCATTGTAAGGGAGATGCAGATCAAAACCACAATGAGATACCACCTAACCCCAGATAAAAAAAAAAAAAATGATAAGTGCTGATGGGGACATGGTGAAAGGAAAACACTCCTCCATTGTTGCTGGGAATGTAAATTGGTCCAGCCACTGTGGAGAACAATATGGAAGTTCCTCAAAGTCCTATAAATAGAACTCCCATATGATCCAGCCATTCTACTCCTGGGTATCTACCCAAAGGACAGGAGAACACTCCGTCAGAAAAGTGCTTGCACAACTATTATTTACTGTGGCACTATTCATTATTGCTAAGACATGGAACCAACCCAAATGTCCACAAACGGATGAATGGATTGAAAAAGTGTGGCACATATACTCCGTGGAATATTATTCAGCCATAAGAAACAACAAGGCCCTGGAATTTGATAGAAAGTGGACGAATATGGAAGATTTGTTGGTGAGTGAAGCAAGTCAGGCTATGAAAGAGAGACATTGTGGGGGACCAGCAGTTAGCATAATGGCTATGTCGCTGGACTCCCATGTAGTCGACCACGGTTCGCATCCCAGACCTGGTGGCTTAAACTCACGCCGGGCGCATGTGCGTGCGTGCCCAAGATCCCGAAAGGAGAATGGAGGAGAAGGGATTGCAGTGTGGCCATCCCCCCAGGGAGTGATTTCTCACTTTCTGTCTCTCTTGGTCTGTCTGGCGAGTGCACGCGGCCTATAGCAAAAACCTCTCCAAAAAAAGAAAAAAGAACAATTAAAAATTGTGGGAAGATCCCGAGAGGAGAATGGAGGAGAAGGGATTGCGGCGTGACCATCCCCCCTGGGGGGTGATTTCTCGCTTTCAGTCTCTATGTCTCTCTCTGTCTGTCTGGCGAGCGCACGCGCCCTACAGTGAAAAGCTTCAAAAAAAAAAAAATTGTTATGAACACTTAGAGACAAAGTGGAAGGAGAGTAGTGTGAGTGGAAGAGTGCAAGAAAGGAAATTAGGGGGAAAAATGGAGAGAGAAGATATTTGTGAGACACAGATACAGTTTGTTATCTGTTGATGAGGATATGTATACTATTCTCAACTGGACATAGATGTGTATCATGTTGGGTAAAATCTCTTTACAATATAAATGATGTATAGTGATCGAATGTATAAATAACAATACTATAATAGGAGGAGAAAAAAGGAAAAAAAAGAGAAATACCATTTTTATTTCCATTACACTCACTTCTGTCCAGAGAGACAACAAAAGTGGTACTGAAGTATGATGCAGACTAAGTTAAGGATGAAAGATAAAGAAGAGAGTGATAGAAATTGATATAGATGACTCTTTTTTAAAAGCTTTTTACACGAGGAAAATTTTCTGGGGATTCTAAAAATCTTATAATATTCTCTAATATTGAGAAAAATTAAGATTAAAGTCAATAGAACTCAAAGAAGAGCTATTCAACGTGTAAGAATCAATACCATTAAAGTCCTTGACGATGGTGTTGAAAGTGTTCCTTCTTCATCCAAGACCACCAGCAGTCCACTAGCTGAAATGCCCAGTGTAGTACACTGGCATGAAAAGGCTTCTTCAGATCTTGGACAGTAAAAAAAGAATCTATGCCAAATCACTCCTTCCTTCTGCTCTGGTATTCAAATTCTTCTTTCCACATGTGATACTGTTATAAATTTCAAGGCTCAATCAAACTAGCACCAACATCTGCCCCTACATATGAAATGAGTTGTGAGTTCTGTAATTAATTGGATTTAATTATTTACTGTTGTATATTAAATTCACTTGTTGAAACGACAACTCTCTGTTGTTCCTCTTCTATTCCATTACAGTATACTCAAAAGCATTTATTGATTTTGGAAAATATTCCATGTAAGACATAACAGAATACATCCTTAAAGGATAGGAATGTGAACTTCGATTATATACTCAGTATTACAGTAAGATGAACTCTGATGCTAGTCCACACTATCATCAACCCTTTTCTTTTTCAGATAACCAAGAAGGAAATATAATTTCAATTTTGCAGAGAAGGTTGGGTGAGATTGCCTTCTACAGCTATTCCTTGAGGTGTATCTTTTATTTAAGTGCTCAATGAAGTGCCCCAGGGATTTTGACTGCATATAAAATGCTTATGTCCTGTGACAGGTATAACTCACACTTGAAAATATAAACAAAGCACCTTCTTACTGATGTCAAACAGGATAATGGTAGCTGGCAATCGTGATCTTTTCCTAATAACTTGACTTAGAATACCGAGCAGTGTAATTAATTGGATTTAATTATTTATTGTTGTATATTAAATTCACTTGTTGAAACGACAACTCTCTGTTGTTCCTCTTCTATTCCATTACAGTATACTCAAAAGCATTTATTGATTTTGGAAAATATTCCATGTAAGACATAACAGAATACATCCTTAAAGGATAGGAATGTGAACTTCGATTATATACACTCAGTATTACAGTAAGATGAACTCTGATGCTAGTCCACACTATCATCAACCCTTTTCTTTTTCAGATAACCAAGAAGGAAATATAATTTCAATTTTGCAGAGAAGGTTGGGTGAGATTGCCTTCTACAGCTATTCCTTGAGGTGTATCTTTTATTTAAGTGCTCAATGAAGTGCCCCAGGGATTTTGACTGCATATAAAATGCTTATGTCCTGTGACAGGTATAACTCACACTTGAAAATATAAACAAAGCACCTTCTTACTGATGTCAAACAGGATAATGGTAGCTGGCAATCGTGATCTTTTCCTAATAACTTGACTTAGAATACCGAGCAGAACATGCAGCAATACCCTGCTAAGTATGATCCTGTGAGCCATTTTGTGGCAGAAGTTCTGTAAAGAAAGTTTTCAGGAGAAAATGGGTTATAAAGTGATTAATTTGTGACCTTACACTAATGTAATTTATGGTGCTTCAATTTCTTTTCTTATGACCTATCTTATGAGAAAAGAATTGTGACTTTAGAGCGAGTAACTGAGATGACAAAGAGACCACTCCAACTTACTTTGTCTTACAAAGGACATTATTATATTTTGAATAATGTTACTGTTGGCCTTACATTCATTCTCAACAAAAGTTGAGCATTTTTGTTGTGTTCAAGCAGAAGAGAAAATGAACTAATGTTAATTTTTCTCCTTGGGAAATAATATCTAGTCAAATTAGTGACATTAGGAGAAAATGATTATATAGAAAATATTTGCAGGATAGAAATGTAGTTATAGAAGATTAAATCTATCAAGAAAATAAAATGACTGCAAATCAGGATGTATGCATTATAACCTTATGAAACAATCATGTAACCCAAAATTACAGTATTAGCTCCCCCTCCCAAAAAGCCCCCACTAATCAACCAGTCAACCAACCAACCAATCAATATAGTATATTTAGGGTTGATAAAAACTGTCAAGCTAACCAATTGAAAGAAATGTCTACACATTTTGCATCTCAAAACCCTTTTATCTGTAGTCCATCAATTATTCAATTCTCCCTTAGATGGCAAATACTGACACAACTTTGCATACTCTCTATCCCTCTTATTATTTTCAGTCTCAATAGCAGATATTTTTAATTGATCATGGCCCTTTATTCACTTGAGGAAGGTAAAGACTCAGAATCTTAAGGAACAGAGCCATGGAACCAATGAATCGGAATTAGAAACTGAGATGAATTCATTTGCATCTGTGTAAGACTAGATCTTTTCCTACTAGCTAGTACAAAACATTTACGGACTGATCAAAGAATAAATTAGGCTTAGGGTCACACGAAAAAGGTTCAACTCAGTTTCTCCTGTCACAAAGATTAATTTCCAAAAGGAGAAAGTGCCTGAGAAGCATAAAAATAAACCATGATTACAGATAAATAAGGGACGACACAGAAGACCAGCCCAGGATGGCTCTAGAAGGAATGGAGAACTCCAGAGTTGTTGGAAATGTGGAGGAAAACTATATTTGGTTTGAGGAAAAAGAGATGTACTTTGGCAGACATGGGGAGGTCAGGTGCTGTATCTTCCATTGCTCACCCCACATTTGTATGGTATGCTGTGCAGCATATCCCATCAGAGTTCCAAAGTCTCTTGCAAACGTCACAGCCTATCTGATACAAGCAAATGGCAAACAGATACTGTCAGACAGATGAAGTGCTTAGAGATCAGTCGTATAACAAGTAACCTCCGGAAAGGCAGAAGGTTGTAGACTTCCCCAAAGCCTCTCTCTTATAAGCAATACTTGACAATAATAAAATACAAATCAAACTATAATTGCTCACCAAAGGTAGAATTTAAAAAGGGAGCTCTGTACATTTTGATTCCCTTGAAGCATAGTAAAAAATGTTTGGAAAATTCAGAAATAGTCTCTATAATAGAGATACGAAAACCTTGTAAAATTGAGAGCTATTTTTTCCCCCAGAGAGAAATCTATAAGAAGTGGACAGTATTTATAATCATTTTTCTTAGGTTCTGGTAAGCTGGTTCAATTTTAGGCATATTCTCTCTTGGCTGGTTTATAGCTATTGTTGGGGCTCAGAAAGTGATACCCCGAAATATAGTGCTTTGGCTTGCTCGGTATTTTTGAATGAAAGGGAGTTGGAAGGACTTAGAAACTGCTTCAGAACCAAAGACTTTCTAATGTTGGCTTTTCCTCACCAGTGCAGGGAGGGCTCTTTCTGAGGGTCCCTTATCTGACTGAGAAAACTTCTTCAAAAAATGCAATTGTCTTAAACATCCTTCCCTAAAACCTTTATTAAATAACCAGGAAAGATTAACCTGGAGAGGAGAAGAGACTAAAAGCCATTACCACACCCAGAAAGACTTTTCCATTATCTTCTGAGAGCAACTTTGAGAGATTACTTGGGAGACTTTATCTACACAGCCAACTCTCACTCACAGTGACATTCTTCCTCTTGCCGTCCTGTAACTGCTCACCACCTCTTCCAGAGCCCAGAGAACACTTATGGACCACTGCTACTGCACTCACCCCTCTTCCCGATCCCCTGTGAGGAGGGAGTGTAAGCTTCAACCACCTGGCCCTTCTTAGAGTCTCTTCTTTGACTCCTCTGCGGTGCTTTTCACTGTGAATTTAATAAATCTGCATGTCTTTTCCCCTGTGAATCTGTCTGTTGTCAGTTCATTTCAGTGAACTTTCGGAGGGTGATGGGAACATATCCCTTTGCCCCTTCACTATGAGCAGAAAGTGAACAGCACGAGATGGCCATAGGAAGACCCTTTCTCCAAGGGGAGGGACCTTGAGAAACTGGGAGGCAGACATTTCATATTCTAGAAGTAAAGGAGAACCATGTTCTTGAGACACACTTTTCTAATCACAAAGACCACCTCTTTGTAAGCAAATAATATTTTAGTGGCCATGAAATATCTTCATGGAAGGCAGCTATGCACTATGAAAAATTGAGAAATTATTTAAATCGAGCCTGTGTCTCTAGACGTGTGTCTCCACTATGTTTTATTAATGGCAATAGAATTTATCCTTAAATGGTTCAGGGTTATCATTAGAACAGAACATGCAAAAGGGAAAAAATTACATGTGTTGGTAATGATAGGGCTGAGGAAAGGTGTAACCTCTACAGTCATGCCTGACATGTGCACACTGCCTCAGTTCCTCCTGTCAAGGTGGAAGAGGTGAGTGTCTAATTTCAGGAAAATTCTTCTAGTTCTGTATTCTCATCTCCTCAGGACCTGTACCCAGGAGATTATCTCCTTTGTCTCTTGTATCTTCAGTTTCATGGAGCTGATATCTGTCTTTCTTCATTTGAACACGGTCATATGTTTTTCATCTTAAGACAAAAAGAAATTCTCTGCCTAAACCCCAAACTCCAAAATTTGGCCCTGCCTTTCCCCTTTACAAATTTCTCTAAAGAATTGTCAATCCTTACTCTCTCCCTCAACTCTCATTTATTTTTATTACCCGTGGTAATCTCTCTATGAAAATTGCTTTCTCAGGGCCAGGAGGTGGTGTGGTTAAGGCACTGGACTCCCACATGGCTGACCATGAATGGCTCTGGATGCAGTGGCTTGAAAGTCATGCCAGCATGTGCGTGCATGCCCAAACTCCCAGGAGGAGAAGGGGTTATGGTGCTGCCATCCCTTCTGGGAGATGATTTCTCACGGTCTCTCTCTCTGCCTCTGTCTCTCTCTTTCTCTCTGGTCAGTGCATGTGTCCTATAGCAAAAGAGCCTTAGAAAAAAGAAAACTGCTTTCCCAAGAGCAAAAATCTGTGCCTACTTCAATCGACACTTTCTAGTCTTTGTTTTACTTTGTCTCTAAGAGATATTTTTGATTTTGCGCTCTTCCTTTAAACACAGTCTTCTTTGCCCATAGAAGAAAATTTCTCTGGTTTATATTCTTTTTCTTTCTTTTTCTTTTTCTTTTTCTTTTCTTTTCTTTTCTTTTCTTTTCTTTTCTTTTCTTTTCTTTTCTTTTCTTTTCTTTTCTTTTCTTTTCTTTTCTTTTCTTTTCTTTCTTTCTTTCTTTCTTTCTTTCTTTCTTTCTTTCTTTCTTTCTTTCTTTCTTTCTTTCTTTCTTTCTTTCTTTCTTTCTTTCTTTCT
>NW_006159840.1:3638318-3641216 GCF_000334495.1 Tupaia belangeri chinensis | reverse complement strand
AGAGACAGAGAGAGAGAGAGAGAGAGGGAGACAGTGAAAAATCACCCGTCCTGGAGGAAAGGCTACACTACACTCCCTTCTCCTTCATTCTTCTCTTGGCATTTTGGGCAGGCATGCACATGTGCCTGGTGTGATTTTCAAGCTGCCGGGTTTGAGACTCAAACTAGGGTTGGTCATATGGGAGTCCAGCACCTTAACCACCATGCCAGCTGCCGGCCCCCTCTGATTTCTCCCTACAGCATTGGCTATGTTTCCTCGGTCTTTTTTGGAAGCTACCTGTTCCTTAAATGTAGATGGTACTCAGGATTTCTCCCCCAAATGTCTGTCCTCCTCACTCTGTGTTCCATTTGATGGATCATCCTTCATTAATGATTCTAGTTTTAAAACCTGGGCATTCTTATATAAGGCAGTCTTTGAAAAAGTCATGGAAAATGCACATTATGAAAAATCTATGCGTGGATTTCATTTTTGGCACTAAAATGAGCTTGTACTTTAATTCCACTTTTACATGACTTTTGGAAGTCCCTTTGTATCTGTTTTTTCCTACCAGGTGTTTTTTCATTGAGTTCTAGGATCAAGTATCCAACTGTTTAGGGAATATTTCCATTTGCTTGTTCCTGTTTGGTGAAATCCTAACAATGGATGAAAGTACAATTTATTGTTTCTCTTTTAATCCAAACTTCCTGTCCTGTCTCTCATTTCAAAATTTCATTTCTAGAAAAGAAATGCAGAAGTTATCTTTTATTTATTCTTTTTTCTTACTCAGAATTCTCCCTTATTAAAACCTGTCCTTTATACTCCTTAAATATTTTTTCATATATTCCATTTATTTCCATATCCTCTGTCTCTAACACATGGAAGCCATTGCTGTTTCTTTCTTCTTCTTTTTAATAATTTTCTTATTTTTCTTCTACAGTCAATAACTGAATATTTTTTTAAAAAAATTGATGACTGAACATCTTTATAGCATATAAAATGAATTTCCCCAGCATGAATACACTGCTAATTAGACCAGCCAAAGATACTACCATAAAAAAGAGTAAAGTAGGAGGCATCTCATTCTCGAATCCCAAAATATATTATAAACCTGTGATAATCAAAACAGCATGGCACTGGCACAGAAACGGACATGTAGAACAATGGAACAGAATAGAGACCCCAGAAACAAATCCCAAAACATACAGCCAGCTAATTATTGACAAAGGGTACCAGTCAATTCAGTGGGGAAAAGAAAACTCTCTTCAGCAAAGGGTGCTGGAAAAACTGGGCATCCACCTGCCTCTGGGGTGTCTGACATGCATTCGCACATCCAGCCTCCTCACTGACCGCCCTTATCTCCCATTGTCTCTACTTTCAACACTCTCCTTGCTTGAACTTTATCCATGTATACCCTGATACAATGAAACACACAGTTGTAAATTATGTGAGCTAGCATGCAAAAGTCAGTTAGACTAGCAGACATAGAAAAGACCCCATTTCCAGCTCAATGTTTGTGTCCCCTCTCTCTCTCTCTCTAGAGTCCTGTCTAGGCAGAGGTGTTTGTCTCTTCCAGTGTCTCCCCTCCTGGGTTCCTTCTTCATTTCTTTATTTTGATTGGCAGGCACACATTTTGTTCCGCGCTCAATCCATCCATCTTTCTATCCGTCCATTGACACATCTGCACTTTGCCCCTCGGTTATGTCCATGTCCTAACAAGGATGTCTAAATATAAAAGCAGGTGGGAGAGACTCAGGGTAGCAAGTAGGTCATTCCTTTCAGGAGTCAGTGAAGACGAATCGTGCAAACGAGCACCTCCATGGGGGACAAAACCCTCATGGATAGTGTTTGGTAACATCACTACACGTAACATTTGACGGGAAATTGTGCGTGGAGTTCCAGCATCACGCTGAGACTGGCCACTCCTATGAGACACCCTTTGCTACCCTGGCCTGGCTGTTAGAACAGGGGAGCCCCAGCTGCAGTCCCCAAGGGATGAGCCCTGTTGCTCGGGACAGGGCGCAGGCTGAACGAACAGTGAGAAGAGGGCTGGGGGCCTGTGTCACACCCGGACTGGTTATCCTGTGAGCACCTCAGGGAATAGCTCATTCCTCCTACTGCCTGCTCCTCCTAACCAGCATCCTCTTCTCTTGGGTCCACGGGAGGCACTTCATGCTCCCGAGTGTCTAGGGAAGGCATGTGGCCTACATAATGGAAGTGAGCTCTCAGGAGACAAGGCCAGGAACAAGACTCTTTCTCCCACTCCTCCCTCTGTCCCATGCCGCCTTCCCCACGGTGCCCTTTCCATGCCTGATCCCTTCTTCCTAATGCTCTTCCTTCATCCCTGCTTCCCTCCTCGGCTCCTCCTTCCTTCTTTTCCTCTTGCCCAGGTGGACAAGGTGCAGGTCTTGTCTGAGGCCCAGGCCAGAGCTGTCAGGCACCCGCTGGAAGCACACACAGTCCTGGCTTGGGCCAACTTGTTGCAGCAGCGTGGGGCCAGGGTACATCACCGCGGGGGCAGCTGGCATTGCTCTGTTGTAAAGACGCGGCTCTAATCTCCCGCTCCGTGTTCTCCCCATGTAAATATTCTTGGATGAATGTAAGCGTGCTGGCCGGGCTTGGTCACTACCCCAGCCTGCTCCCTGTTCCCAGCGGCTGAGTCTGTGAGGAATGCTGGCAGGCAGGTCGCCGCAGCAGAGCTGATCTTGGTGACTCTGGGCAGGTGAGGGGCCACTTCATGGAGCCTACGGAGTTTACTTTGCTGTTTCGAACGTCCTCTTGGACACGCACGCTGGGTGAAACACCCACAGGGCACTGTTAGGCACCTGTGGCTGGTGCCAGCTCCAGCTTTGAGGCAAAGATCTGACATGCCAGAGTGGCAGGGGGGGCGGTGCTGGGGGGGGGGGTGTGGGGGGGGGGGGG
>NW_006159840.1:3630033-3638287 GCF_000334495.1 Tupaia belangeri chinensis | reverse complement strand
GGCTGTTGTGACTGGCTGTGTGGTCAGTGGGCTCCAAGGCTGCCACACATGTAAGGGACTGCACATGGACTTCCCTGTGGGCCCCCTCTGACCCGCTGTTAGTGCCCCAGGGCGGTGTGTTGAGCCCACAGGAGGGGGGCTGGGTGTCTACCGAAGGTAAAGGGAGGGATGTGCCATCGCACCCAGTGGGGCTCAGCTAGTTCCCTTCTTTGGTTCAGATACTCCCCAGAAGGAACCGTGGCTGGGGCGGAGCTCTGGTTCCATTAAACTGCAGGGACAGCTTGGCCCAAGTCCTAGGACTGGGGTGAGTGGTGCACTGTGCCCACACGCTCCTTCCTCTGGCCTGAGTGATGCAGGGAGCACAGAGCAGGTAGCCAGGGGTGGTTCAGGCAGAGAAGAGGGTGCGTGGGTAAAGAACATCAAGTAGAAAGGACCGCAGCTGAACCATCCGCTTTGGTGTTGGCGCTGTGGGAGGGATGAGGTAGGTCCGGGTACCCCACCTGTCCCCGCCACAGTGCATGAAGTCCCTTTTTACTAAGGTGGACCAGCTCAGCCCAACCAGAATGACTTGTTACGGCCCACGTGAGCTCATGAGCATGCGGATGCCGGCGGCGGAGCAGGTGCAGCGCAAGGCAGGCAGTGTGGCCCGGCAGCCCGGGGACGCGCCCTGCACACTTTCCACTGCCCTCCTGGGCCTGACCACCACTTCTTGGAGTGGACGGTCAGGGATCTTCGCTCAGGGTCAGGCAGGAAGTCATGAAAGCGACATGGACGACTATTCTCTGTTCTTGGAGCCCGTGCAGGGCCCTGATGGCCCAGTGGTTCCTGCGACAGGAGGACAGTAGTGGAGGAAGGGACGAGCCGCAAGGAAGCCACAGGACGTGACCTGGAGTCCGGCCGGTGCTGCGGGCAGGAAGATCTGGCTCTGAGGCTGGCTTGCGCCCCGGCCACCCCAGACTTCTGTGCCTCCCTCTCCAGCAGCAGTCCTGGCTCCGGCGCAGCCTGGTCACCGAGTTGTGTGGGCCAAGGGACTCTCCCTCACACGGGTCTCCTGGGCGGTGTCCACATTTTACATGTGCTCCTCTCCCTGGTCCCTCAAAACTGCGCTCAGGACGCTTCCCTGAGAGCCCCCCCCCCCACACACACACGGGCTTCTCTTGCCATACCCTATCTTGCAAAGCCTAATGGAAGGCCGAGCTCCCCGTCTTTCCTGAATACTGAAGGCTCCGATGACCTTGGTTTCCGGAACTCCAACCACAGCAGAGAGCTTAGCATGCTGTTCTGTCACAGACCAACGTGCTCTTCACTTTGCGGACTGGGAAGGCAAGCTCCGCTTCGCTGTTCCCAGCAGCCGCAAGCACGTGTAGCCAGAGCGTACTACTGCGTGGACCACACTGTTAGTGCCCCGCGAGGGGACGCCACATTCCACAGAGCCTCCCCTCCGGAGCACACAGCTGTTGGGCCCTCAGGAAGGGATTAAAATTGATCATTAAATGCTTGTCCTAAAGGAGCGCTGGGTGGTGAAGAAGGGTCATATTTGCAAAGTTCTTTTTAAAAAGGTAACCCACGGTACAGATACTACATGTCGAGACATAAATTCTTCTCTGCAAAGAGCTTTGTAAAAGGAAAGGACAAGCTGCTATTCAAGACAGCCACTCCGAAGTAAATAGGATTTTGAGGAGTCCTTTCTGATGATGCCAGAGAGGGTGTCGGCTATAGCAATCTTGAACTTGCCATTTTTATTATTTATTTCAATGCCTAGAAACAAACTGGATGGTTTCACCATCTGGTGAGGATTAAATTCAATTCTAAATTATAGCAGCTTAGTGGGACTCTCTGTACCTAAAATTGAGCTCTAATGTCACCTGGGGAATGTGCTACAAGTCTTCCTAATATAGAAGTCAGAAGAATTATGGAGTCCAATGATCTTTATGAGAGAAGGGGAGCACCTTCCTCACCTATCTTCTCTTCCTTCTTGAGAAATTTTTTTTTTCTGTTCCAAATTTCCTCACAGAGAAGGATTTTCCTAACATTATTTAAGGATATCTTCCAAGACCATTTGATGACTATGGGATTACTAAAAACAAGACCCTGTCATTTGATACAAGGTGGACAAATATGGAAGATTTACTGCTGAGTGAAGCAAACCAGGCTATGAAAGAGACACATTGTTTGTCTCCAATTAACATATACTGATCGTCCACACTCTATGGAGGAAATTGAAAGATTAGAGGATATGGAAGCATGGGAAATGGTTGTGGATACTGGAGACAGTGTGGGAAGAGGGTGAGAGAAGGGGGAGAGGGTAAAGAAATAAATCAAGGAGAAAAATAGAAAGGCAAAACATTTATACTAAAATTGAGATATGAAATTTAGCACTTTTTAGTGTGATAAAATATTAAACCTGAAAGAGTTTACCAACACCAGACCAACTTTCCAAGAAATTCTGAACGAAGTGCTATTCCAGGAAAACTAGACAGACACACAGAAATAAGAGTCCAAAAAACAACCAAGAAAATGGCCAACTTAATTGGTAGGGACAAGCCCAGAGTTGAATGTTAACTTCCAGAATTTGAACAGAAAGATTGAACCACAACAGAAGAGAGAGTAATTACATGAGACTGAACTGGTGAAATAGAATTTTATGACTCTTGACTAAAACATTACTGATTTTCTTCTATGCTTTGCTTTCCAGATTTAAGAATTTTTGTTTTCTCTGGAGCTGTTAATAGGTTCATCTACCTACTATTTGAACAGGATCCTAACCTTTTTCCTGGCTTTAAGTCTTTAGCAAATCTCTTTTTATCACTTTTTAAAATTTTGATTTATTAAGCTAAAATTACTTTTCTTGAAATTAAAAAATATACCTATTATAAGAAATTATAAAAATACCTATTTAATGACTGCAGTAAGCTATATAGCCTCAACTAGATGCTTCTTTATGGTATGTTCCTTCTACTCACTGAGGTTTATGCTTAAAGTCAGACATGTTCACTGATACACACACACACACACAGAGCAGCTGAACTTGCCATTGAAAGTATTTAAATTAATTAAGATATTTTGTAAATCAATAAAATGTGTGTGTGTGGGGAAGGCCTGAAAAGCAACCATTGATGCCAGATACAATGTGGGAGGAGGATGGGAAATGGCAGAAGGTGAGAAGTAGGGAATTAAGGGGAAAAGAAAAAGGAAAAAAAAAAAAGCAAAAATATGTAAGAAACAAGAAATGGGAAATTATTTCTTGATGATAACATATATGGTAGTATCCTTGATTAAGCCAATATACAGTGTATTCTGGGTGGGAAGTAGCTATGATGATTGACAGTGAACAAATGTAAAATTAATAAATTCAAAAGAAAAATAAAGTCCAAAAAATTCTTGTGAATAAAAACATTAGAAAGAGGTTTTACTTTTACAGAATTAGATACCTTTTAACCTCTTACGTTTCATAGAGAAAGTAAACTAGTCATTTGTAAAACGTATTTTTGCTGGAGGTTTTTTTTTGAGATTTTTTGCCATAGGGCACGTGCACTCTCCAGAAAGAGAAAGAGAGACAGAAAGAGTGAAATCACCCCCAGGGGAAATGGCCATGCCGCAATCCCTTCTCTTCCATTCTCCCCTTGGGATCTTGGGCATGCACACATACACGCCTGGCGTGAGTTTAAGCCACTGGGTCTGGGACTCGAACCGTGATCAACTACATGGGAGTCCAGCGACATAGCCATTACACCAACTGCTGGTCCCATTGACTTTAGGCCATCTAGAATAGATCCCAAAACAAAACAAAAACAAAAACAAAAACAAAACCCTAGAGTTATTCCATGATTTTAAGGCTTATTTGACATGTCAAAATGTAGGCCACTTCACTAGAGAATTACTTACTTACTCTAATTTATAAAGATTTATTGGAAGCTGAGATTTGCTTACTTACTTTATACATGATAATGCATGATAGCACATGCATGAGCGACTGACAGAAAGATACTCACATAGGCAACTTGACAGGATTTTGTCCTAAGTTTGTCAGGATCTTGGGCATTGTGTGCTCCTAGCACTGTATTTCAGTACATTATCACAGCCCCAGAGATACTGGACCTATAGCTGAAATTTTTACTTTGGGGAATTTTGTAAAAGCAATGATGTCTATTCACTATGGTTCCTTTATTTATTCAGTATCACCAAAACTAGTTTGACTACTTTTCAATAAAAAGGAATTCTTACCTAAAACCATTTTGCTGGTCAATAATACAATGCCTGCAAATCTCTATGGTCAGTAGCTGGCTCACCCAGTCTTCTTGCAAATGCATGAAAGGTGAATGTGTTTACTATTCAGCCATAAAAACCAACAAAACCCTGGCTTTTGACAGAAAGTGGAAGAACATGGAAGATTTACTGCTGAGTGAAGCAAGCCAGGCTATGAAGGAGAGACACTGTATGTCCCCACTTAATATATACCAAGTATCTGCACTCTATGACTGAAACTGATTGACTAAAAGATATACAAATACAAGAGATGGGTGTGAATGCCAGATGTGGTGTGTGTGGAGGAGTGGGGCCTAGGAATGGACATTTGGAGGAGGGATACAGAGGCAGAGCATTGACGGGATGGGGAGGTGTGGTGTTATTGGTTGAAGATATTTTGACCAACTGGACTGGGGAGAAATGTTCACATATTGGAATGTTCACTTTGTAAGCAAAACAGTGTGATTGAATGTATATAAGTAAATAAATAAACAAATAAATAAATAAATAAAAGGTGACTGTGTTTGGGGACCCCTTAAAACAGTGTGGTGCCAGTCTATGTATAGCTATCACTACTATTGGCAATAGCTCTATGCAACACCTGACAACATTTGCTTGTTCATGAGGATGGCTCACCAGTGGCAGTGGCTTACAGTTTTCTTGTCTTTATGTTATATCCATTTGGTGCATCTTCAGCTTCTAGCTCATTAAGACAACAGGAAGTCATATTTTCACATTTCAAAAAATTAGCATGGACTCTTCTCTGGTTACCATGATTTTTAATCAAATTGCTGATTAAGTCAAGGCCAATATCAATGATGCAAGCACTTTGCAATTAGTTTATTGCCTCATTACATCACACATCACGTGGCCATTGTTGCCATGTACTGCTCAGATTCCCTTCAGAACTGAGGCTCTCTCTACCCAGTGAGGGAATGAAGGCTACAGATGGCACAGGGCTGGGCCTTTCTCTGGGCCTTTCTCCCACTCAGATGGGAGCCGTCTTGCTCAAGGTTAACCCCTTCAGGCAGCCTGTATGCACTGGCTGGCAGATGCACAGTATGAAGACCCAGCTCTTCCAACTCGATGGTGAGTGCCTGGTTCCTCTAGGCTGGTTCAAGCTCTCCTGCCCAGTCCTGTTTCTTTCAATCTTCCCCACCTTATTATGGCATAATTGGTGAATTAAAATTGTATATACTGGGCCAGCAGATGGCATAGAGGTTACATTGCTGGACTCCCACATGGTCGACCATGGTTCAAGTCTTGGACCCAGAGGCTTAAAACTCACATTGAGTGTGTGTGCATGCTTGCTCAAGATCCTGGGAGGAGCATGAAGGGACTGCGGTGTGGTCATCTCTTCTGGGCGTGATTTTTCACTTTCCTTCTCACTGTCTCTGTCTATCTCTGGTGAATGCACATGCCCTAAGGCAAAAAAAAACCTCTAAAAAATTGCATATATTTATGGTATAAAACATGATGTTATGCTGCACATATACATTGTAAAATGACTAAATCAAGCTAACTCACTCATCAATCAGTCCACAAAGTTATCATATGTACAATTTTTTTGTGGTGAGACCATTCAAGATCTATTCTAGAAAATTAAAATCATACATTACTCTTAACTATTGTCACCCTGCTATGCAATAGATGCCTCAAATTTATTTATCCTAACTGAAAATTGGTATCCATAAACCAGGAGCTCCCAATTTCTGACCCCTTCCCACCCCATGACCCTGGCAGCCATCACTGTACTCTGTTTCTATGAGTTTGACTTTTTTATGTTCTGCATATAAATGAGATCAGGCAGTATTTGCCTTTCTGGGCCTGGCTTATTTAACTTAGCATAATGCCCTACACCTTCATGCATGTTGTTACACATGATAGGGTTTCATTCTCTTTTAAGGTGGGACAGTATATGATTGTGTTATATGTGAGAGGACTTCCAAAAAGTTTGTAGAAAGTGCACGGGATGTACAAATTTATTTTGGTGCATAAATTATGAAAATCATGTGTAGTTTTTCATAATGTGCATCTCCACAAACTTTTTGAAAACTTCCATATACCTATACCTATACCATACTGCACGCACTTGCATGTGCACGCACACACACACACACACACACACACACACAATATGCCACATTTTCTTTATTCCTTCATCCGTTAATGGACACTTAAGTTGCTTCCACCCATTGGCTATTGTGAATAATACAGCAGTGAACATGGTGATAAAGATATTTTTCAACATACTTCTCTCATTTCCTTTGGCTATATGCCCAGAAGTGAGTTTGTTGATAATTATATTTTTAATTTTTTGTGAAACCGCCATACTTTTTTCTATAATGGCTATACTTTGCACCAGCAGTGTAAAAGTGTTCTCTTTTCTCTGCATCCTCACCAATGCTCATGAGCTTTTGTCTTTTTGATAATAGCCATTCTTGCAGGTGTGAGGTGATACCTCATTATGGTCTTAATTTGTACTTTTTCCCTGATTAGTAATGTTGAATACTTTCTCATATATCTGTTGGCCATTTTATATCTTCTTTTGAGAACTGCCTATTTAAGTTGTTTGCCCATTTTTAAACTGGATTATTTGCTTTCTTGCTATTGAGTTGGTTAGGTTCTTTATGTATTTTGAACAGTAATTCCTTATCAGATGTATGGTTTGCAAATATTTTTTCCCATTCCATAAGTCATCTTTTCACTCTGTTGGCTGTTTTGTTTTTCAGAAGCTTTTAAATTTGATGTAATGTCATTCATCTAGTTTTGCTTTTGTTGCCTGTGCTTTTGGGGTTATATAAAAAAATTACAGCCCAGACCAATGTCATATAGTTTTTCTCCTACGTTTTCTTTTAGTAGTTTTACAGCTTCAAGTTTTATGCTTAAATTGTGAATTCACTTTGTAAATAGGCTAAGTATCTAATTTCATTCACCTGCATGTGTATATTCAATTTCCCCAACACCATTTATTGAAGAGACTATCTTTTCTTCATTGTATATTTTTGGCTCCTTTGTTGAAGATCAGTTAGCTGCAAATACATGCATTTACTTAGGGGCTTTTTATTCTATTTCATTGATTTATGTGTCCATTTTATGTCTGTACCATCCTGGTTTGATTATTATATCTTTGTAGTATATTTTAGTGTCAGTATGATGCCTCCAGCTTTATTCTTTTTGCTCAAGATTACTCTGGTTCTTCAGGGTCTTTTCTGTTTCATGTGAATTTTAGAATCATTTTTCTAATTCTGTGAAAAATGTCATTAGAATTTTTATAAGAATTGTATTCTCTCTGTCTTCCAGGCATTGTTTTTAACAAAAATTTCCATCTAAGGGCCTATTTCCAAGGGATTGTATTCTCTTTGTCTTCCAGGCATTGTTTTTGAAAAAAAATTTCCATCTAAGGGCCTATTTCCAAGGAACCTGAGTAAGATAGTCAGTGCAGTTCTGTTTTATTTTTCCTCCACTGTTTAGAAAATGTGATCAAATTAGACAGGCACATCCTTTACGATGCATGCCTCTCCACCTGTCTTCAGGCCATCTCCCTCTCCCTAAACATATCTCTGTCAGTTTTCAGTCAGTTGAAAACTCACCACAAGCTAAAGCCAGGACAAAACAGTCCTCCTACCCTTCAAGACTTTTCTGAATATTTTCCCTTTCTCATTTCTCCTTACAAAATTAGTACTCTCATACCTTTTACTTAGGCTTCTTCTCTTGCAGCATTTATTATTTCTTTGTGCATTGCAGTTGGCGTTATCTAGCTCTCTCACCAGGCTGCACATTTCTTTAGGGTGAGGACCTGTTTAATTGTTCCTTTGACTTCTGGTTGCCCTTTGTCATGCTTAGCATGCTGCCAAGAGCTCATTGGGTACTCAGTAAATGTTTTCTCCGTGAAATACATATTTTTATTCTTAATATTCTAATTTTATATTATTTTACATATAATATATATCCATAAACACATATTCATAATCTACGTCATATATTATTTTACATTATATATAATTTA
>NW_006159840.1:3592209-3630010 GCF_000334495.1 Tupaia belangeri chinensis | reverse complement strand
ATGTATGATATACACATACCATACCTACTAAACATTTTTGGTATTTAAGGCAAGATTAATC
Source organism: Tupaia belangeri chinensis (assembly GCF_000334495.1). Classification (NCBI taxonomy): domain Eukaryota; kingdom Metazoa; phylum Chordata; class Mammalia; order Scandentia; family Tupaiidae; genus Tupaia; species Tupaia belangeri. Next base: position 3,629,949 of record NW_006159840.1, on the reverse strand, counting down.
TATACACTAAGTCAAATAATCTCAATAATATTAAAGTCTCATTAACTTTTCCTTTGTAAACTCAATAACTGTTAATGTTCTCCATGGCATGCTGATATTACCTTAACTCTACATAATTTTTCGAAAGTAACATTTTGAATGTTGTGGTCAATTCTTCTAATTACAGAGGATGTATGCAGTTCGGATCTCGTAATTTATAAATGAACATTTAGAAGTGTTTTCTTATTTACCCAATGTCAATACTCATTTCTATAGAATCTACAGTATTTCTTAGTGGTTCAAAAGGTGTTTTCATTTTGTTTTGTTTTGTTTTTCCTTGATTTTTCTTTCTGGGGTAGGCTGGACAAATGCTTCCTTGCTATTTGTGAACTTGTATAAAATGTTGTTTATGAAATTGTTTTCCAGGTAACACCTCTGTTCATGCATTTTTCTTTTAATACACACTCCCACCTTATGGACTCTTTGATCGCATCTAGTGATGTGGTTGATGGTGATGAATCATGAGGGACTTATATTTCTAGACACTGTCCCTGAGACAGTGTTTCTTTCATAAATGCATTTACTTACTGAAATATTTTAAATGGTGGGTTAGTTTTCTTGACGTTTCAGTTAACACTGTATTCTACAATAAAGGTTTAAAAAAGCTAAACAGTTTATTGTCATGGTTTCTTCAGTACAACAATTTGATTTATTCCCTAAGCTTCTGAATATGGTGTCCCTGAATGATTCTAAACATCGCTGGGTCACCAGGATGCAGCCTGTCTCTATTCTCAGACCCTTAAGCAGAGCTGACAGATTCCAGAGTTGTTGGCTAGAAAGTTTTCTTCCAACCTTTAATGGCAGCCATACAAGTCCTTGGGACCCAGGATCTTTAGTTCTCTCTTCCAGAACACATCCTTGCCTTGTGGTGACTACTATTAACAGCAATGTCTCATCTTCAGTATGCAAATGACACTCAACCTTGGGTCTTTAGTAAACCTACTAAAATGGAGCACTTTGACCTGTCCAGTACACATTCTCAAGGATAAAACACAGCTTTGCTATGCTTTGTAATCTTATTTATTTACTTTCTCTTTATTTATTGAAAACTGTTATTATTTGCAAATAGTTCCCTTAACTGTGCAAATACCTTTTCTTTCCAAGTCATCAGACTGAGCATTGCATTCTGCTTCAGCTTCTCAGCCCCAAGAGTTGAGAGTCGGTATCCCCAAGAGTCAAGAGTTGGTGTTACTACAGAGAATATTGCTCCAAGTGTCTACTTCAGGAAATCACCATGAGGGGCATATGAAGCCTTACATGTACAATGTCTGCTTTCCAACTCCTCATGGAGCCCGGGCCTTCTTGTCTGGGGTCTGGCATCCCCCCATACTCCCATTCCCTGCTGCTGTAGGGTTGGGCTCTTGTTGTGGGTGGTGGATTTCCTGGATCACAGCTGTCCCTGGGGCCTTGCTTGCAGCTCATTTAGACTTTTGGTAGTTATACCTACAACTATGGGGCTATACCAACTTCTGCAGGGAGGGTATGGCTCCCAGATGTCCCCTAGTCAAGTTCACCTCCCTCATCATCACAGAGTTTTTCACACTTGTGCCAATAGTTCCATTAGAGTCCAATAAAAATTTTGAATGAAAATCGGGAAGATTCACTTGAAATGTCATGTTGGTGGGATGCCTGTGGTAGTCCAAACTCCTTGTGAAGTACGTGATTCTGTAGATTCAATGAGTATAGATGATCAATGTTTTTATATGAATTACTGAGGGATTTACATAGACAATACAGGGTGAGAGCCAGCAGATTGGATGTTGTAAAGTCGCAGTGCTAGTTAATGACAAGAGAATCTTAAATGAGAGATGGTTTTGTTTCTAAAAGACAGGTAATTGCTTAAGCATAAATAATCAGAATTCACTGAAGAGCAAATGGAAGGAAAAATATAGCAAAATTGCTAAGTATGACAGAGTTTCACACCATTGTGAAGTTGTATCCCTGCAAGGTGTGTGTGTGTATGTGTGTGTGTGTGTGTGTGTGTGTGTGTGTTCTATGTGTCAAGGTGTGAGATTATGTGTATATGTGTATGGGAGTAGGTGGCATGCATGTGTGTATGGTGTATGTTATGTGTGGTAGTATGTGTCTATGGTATCTGATTATATGTGTATGTGTAGTATATGTCTATGGTGTGTGATTATGTGTATGTATATACATGCTGGAGTATTGGAGGGTAGGTGGATGGTATTCATTGAGGGATTATTAAAGTGCTAAGACTTTATTTTCTTATATCGTCTTTTTATACATTTCTTAACTAACCCAGGTCTACACTAATTTGTTTTCAGGCAATCGTAAATATTTCCCTAACAATTCTGCCTTGAGCTTTCATTACTCTTGGCTTTCCTCCCCTTTTGTCTTGACAGCAGCCTGTGAATCCAATGCTCTAGGACTGTCTCCTGTCCCACCCTGCACCAGGTTCTGGTCCAAGTTCTCCCAGGCTGGCTAGAGAATGGAGAAATGCAGCAGGAAAAACTCTATTTCTCGTGCCAACCTCTTATGGACAAAGAATGTGGGAAAAGAACAGTTTACATTTTGTATATTCAGTTGAGAAATGGCCTCTGAAAGACTCATGGAATCTTTCTCTTCCCTGCACCCTTCTGAGAAGCATAGCCTCCTCTTGCCAGTTTAACTCCTCGTTTTGAGTTCACTTTACAATCACCCCAAAGCAGGGGTTTGTTGCTCATTAGAAATACTTAGCTACGGCCACTGTTGATCTACATGATAAATCTGATGGGCAATCTTCGCTGTTTGTCAGTCTGTCCTTTCTAAAGAATTATAAAATCTTGATCCCTTGTACTTGAGATGCTTTTCTATCTCCCTTAGCATTCTCAGGAACCTTACAGGTGTTTTTCTTCTTCACTCTCAGGTACATATTATGGTCTCTAGGGATCAATCAGTGGCTATTTTTTTTTATTCCTTTATGTTTTCCTTGAGTGATTTCAAATCAGCGATGCTGCTTGATATAGCTCCAGCCCAGCTGGTGCGTGTATGTGTGTGTGTATATATATATTTCTAGAACATATGTCCAATGCTGATTGGCCATTTCCACCTTGATGCTCCATAGACCTCTTAAATTTGAATACTTAAATCTAAAACCCTGTTTCCCTAAAACATCTTTCTGAATTCAGCATGAGGTTAATAACATTAATATCTACAGAGTCAAGCAGAATGAAATCTATTAAAGCTGACTCCAGAAGAGACAGAAAACATAATGTAACAATCATAATGTGACTAAAGTATTAATTAATCAACATAAAATTATACCATGGAAATGTTAGAAGTGGATTAATTTGGTTTTTCACAGAACGGATATACTTTCCTAATCAACCTTATTTAAAACTTACTGAAGAAGAAAGCCTCCAAAATCTTTTTTTTAGTAAAAATGGTATAATACTGACACCAGTTCTTGATATAATAGTTCTAAAATAAATAGTTATCTTGAATATTACAAAATAAGTACTACTAAAGGAATTTAGCAGTTCATTATAAGAAAAAAAAATACTCTGACTAAGTGACATTAATATCTTGAATACATGGGTGGGTTAATAAAAAATTATACTAGGTTAAATGAATATTTAACAGGTTAGAGCAAGAAAATTATATAACTTATGTAAGAGATAGCCGAAGAGGCATTTTGACAATTATCAACATTCATTTCTGATGTTAAAAACGACTTTTAAGGTAAGAATTTATATATATATATGTGTGTGTGTGTGTGTGTATATATATATATATATATATATATATATATTTACATATATATGTATATATTTTTTGAGAAGTTTTGCTATAGGGTGCATGTGTTTGCCAGAAAGATAGAGAGAGACAGAAAGAGAGAAATCACCCCCACCCCAGGTGGGGGGGGATGGCCACGCCACAATCCCTTCTCCTCCATTCTCCTCTTGAGATTTTGTGCATGCACACACATGTGCCTGGTGTGACTTTAAGCCATCGGGTCTGGGATTCAAACAGCAGTCAACTACATGGGAGTCCAGCAACATAGCCATTATGCTAACTGCTGGTCCCAGATAGATATATTCTTAAGTCAGCTTGGCTTAATGATAGAATGCTACAACATTTCTATTAAAGTGTAGAAAAAAGCAAGAATGTTAACTATTGACACAACTATTGAAAACTGTTAATTAAAATAGTAGCCAATGGTGTCAACCAAGAGAAATAAAAAGTGCAAATATTGGGAGGATGATTTATTGTTACTATTTGCAGATTTTGTGATTAATAACTAGAAATTATAAAGAGAATCACTCAAAACTTTTATAAATAGGGAATTAAATAGATTACGAAAGATATCTATTACAGCTGTACTATAAATAAATAATAGTGTGAAAATACACTAAAATAATTGTATTTTAGGAAGCACACTATTTACAACAGCAAAACCAATAAAACAAAGAAACAAAAGATAAAATATCCATAAATAGATTTAAAAGGAGATGTATAAAGTTATATAAAGAAAACCTTAAAACTCCACTAAGGGACCTAAGAGAAGGCTTAAAGATGTAATACTGGGGAACCAGCAGTTAGCGTAATGGCTATGTCGCTGGACTCCCACGTAGTCGACCGCGGTTCGTGTCCCAGACCCGATGGCTTAAAACTCATGCCGGGCGCGTGTGCGTGTGTGCCCAAGATCCCGAGAGGAGAATGGAGGAGAAGGGATTGCGGCGTGACCATCCCCCCTGGGGGGTGATTTCTCGCTTTCTGTCTCTATGTCTCTCTCTGTCTGTCTGGCGAGCGCACGTGCCCTACAGTGAAAATCTCTCAAAAAAAAAGATGTAATACTGGAAGAGTAACAGTTCTACCTGAAATATCCTGTAAATCTAGCATGATTTTTTTTCTGAGGAACCAGAAAATTCAGTTTTATTTTGAGAAGAAGAAGAAGAAAAAAGATACAAATACGTGAGAATATACTAAATTGTGGAAAGAATATTAGTGAGTAGGGACTACCCCATAAGATATTAAAACTCTGTTATACAATATAGTAGCTGATAGTTACATGTCGTTATTTGAAATTTAAATTTAAATTAATTTAAAGCAAAAAAAATATTCAGTTACTGGGAGCCAGTAGTTAGCGTACTGGCTATGTGGCTGGACTCCCATGTAGTCGACCACGGTTCGCGTCCCAAACCTGGTGGCTTAAAACTCACACCGGGTGCGTGTGCGTGCATGCCCAAGATCCTGAGAGGAGAATGGAGGAGAAGGGATTGCAGCGTGGCCATCCCCCCTGGGGGGTGATTTCTCGCTTTCTGTCTCTCTGTCTCTCTCTGTCTGTCTAGCGAGTGCATGCACCCTATAGCAAAAACCTCTAAAAGATAATATTTGGTTACTTAGTCACACTAGTCATATTTTGCGGTTCAGTGTGGCTAGAGGCTGCTATTTTGGACACAGCAAATAGAGAAAATCTCCATCATTGCAGAGGGTCCGATTGGACAGTTCTCTTTTGGACACATTATTAGTTATTAGTGGGTTGTTGGAAAAGTCATGACACATTTATGCACAGAAAAGTAGAAAAATATGTCATGACTTTTTTGACAACTGAGTAATAAAAACTGTTGGGTACTGAGGAAGAAGCAGCTAAGAAGAGCATTGAGTCCAGATTTTGATCCAAATAATGTGAATTTAATAGATTGCGATAAAGGTTGTGTCTCAAAGGTGGAGAGAAGAATCTGCTTTTTATTAAGTGTTGGCGGCAACTGAGCAACTACTCGAAAAGTATACACAGCTGGATCTGTACCTCATTCCCACACTGATGTAAATTACAGATAGAACAAATACTTAAACTGTAATTACAGAACTAAGTGGAACCCCTAATGTCCTAGAGGAAAGGATGGATAGATTTATTTGTAAATTTTAAGTGGAATATTTGCAATATACAGAGGACTAATTTCCTTAATTTACAAAAAGCTCAAAAGGTAAAGGAGGTAAATAGGAACTTTATAGGAAAATAAATACAAATAGCCAATAATCAAATAGAAGATATTCATTCTCACACACCACCAAACACAACTATTTTAGGGTATATTTCCTACAAACAAGGACATTCTCCTTCATAATCACAATACAAGCACAGAAATAAGGCACCTGACAAGGATACAGTACTGCCATTTAACTCTCAAACCCGTTGCAACTTTACCAGCTGTCCCAATAATCTCCTCTGTAGGAAAATGGTCAGTCCAGAATCTCATGTTGCTTTATTCACAATGTCTCTTTATATCCTCCTGTCTGGAGCAGTTCTTCAATTTTTTCCCCCTTGGCTTTCTAGTTCATGACATTTTTAAAGATTATAGGCCATTTTGTAGAAGATCCCTCAATTTGCGTTTGTCTAGTATTTCCTACTGATTAGATTCAGGCTTTGTATCTCTGACAGGGATAGCACATTGCATTCAACTGGGGGCACATGTTTGATTTGTCCCCTTATTGGTCATGCTAACTTTGATCTATTGATTAAAATGGTTAATCTCCAGGGCCAGTAGATGGCATGGAGGTTAGGGAGCTGTATCCCACATGGTCGACTCTGCAGTTCAAGTCTCAGACCCAGTGGCTTGAAAATGCTTGCTAAGTGCTTGTCCATGCACACCCCAAATCCTGAGAGGATACTAGAGGAGAAGAAACTGCAGTGTGGCCATCCCCCTGGGCAGTGATTTCTCACTTCCCCGCCCCCTTTGTCTCTCTCTGGCAAGTACATGTATCCTGTAGCAAAAACTAAAAAAAAAATTAAATAAAAAAGGAAAAGTTAATCTTCATAGAAAATGTACTCTCCTTTCCTTTGTATTTAACAAGTATTTTGTTGGGAAGTATTGTGAAACTATATAAACATCCAGTCCCCACCTAATTTTTACTCACATATTTCTATTAGCATGGATTCATTAAATCCTAACATACACAAGGGTTACAATCTATTTTATTACTATTTATTTGGATGTCCAGTTGTTCCTGAGTTGGCAACGGGAGCCTTTCGAGCTGGCATCTGTGTCCCTAGCACACATTCCCTTTGTTTTTAAGTATTTTCTTTCTTTTTGGCACAGCTCTGTTCCAGGCTCCTCTTGGACTTTCCTTGTCTTAGTCCTGAAACTAGCCATCTCCCCAAGGAGAGTTGGTTCGTTTCGGGGGAATGGATTTAGAGATCAAAATCTAGGTAACAGATGTGCTCATTGCTTTTGGGGTAGCACTGCCCCCAGACCCCCTTACACACACACACACGCGCGCACACACACACACACACGAGTTACGACCATGCTTGTTGATAGAGCTACACATATTGGAAATCTCGAGTTTGCACCAGTATCTCTACGTCTGCTCCAACACCACAGGGAACATTTTCATTTTCTGTCTTTGCACCCTTGGCTCCCATTATCCCTTTTCTGGTTACTTATCAACCCAATACTACATTGCCGGCTGTCCTGCCCTCCCAGGGAAGCAGTCCTCTTGTCACCCTGGCGCTCCAATCCCCTTTGCAGGGCCATGGACACACGGAAGTGCTCACTCTCCTCAGGCTCTCACACCCGTCTAGACCGACATGACTCCACATACACTGTGCTCCGCTCCACTTGGCTCTGGACGAGTCACCGAGAAGAGGACGACAGGATCCCTGCGCTGTGCCCGCTCCCTTGCCCTCCTCACCTGTTTGCTTATTTTCCTACTTCTGACCACAGCAGCGAGGGCTGCAAAACCGAGAGGCGCAGGCGCTTCCACCGCTCACAAACGCCACCCCAATGAGAGGAGGAACTCGGAAACCACCTGGACAATATGCCGTGTTACGCAAAATGTCTTCATGCGTCATCTTACTATGTGCAAAATTCACCTAAAACTGAGAGTCACAGCAAATTTTTTTCATGTTCAAAGACTTCTATTAAAAAAAATCCCATTTTAGAGACTTTATTCTGAAAATAAACAAGGAAAGGGTCTAAATTCTTATGAACACTCTGCCTATGTATGAAAGCTTGACATTTTCATGCTACTGGTAGATAGGATAAGGGAAACGTGTTATTCATCCCAGAAAGTGTGAAAATAATTATTTAGACTAGCCTCAGGTGTCTGTTTCCTTACTCAATAAAATAGTGACTCTACCATGTGGAAAATATTACTGAAACCAAGCATTAATGCTTTCATTAAACCAATGATGGAATAATATGCAGAATTATGAAATATTCCTGTGAAATGTGAGCTAGCTGCATAATTTGCACATAAGCATTAAAGAATCACTACATTGCCTGGAGGAGAATTTCTAAGACTTGTCAAAAAAAGGTCAGCTGTAAGTGTTGCTGTCATAATGGCATTGCTAAGAGCCAAAGGGAATTTTTAAAAAAGAGAGACAGAAAGATTGTGATTAGAACCTATCACTTAAGCCCAGGAGAAAAAATTTAGTATCGTCAAATAAGACTCTAGTGAAGTAATGAAGACTTTTATTAAGTCAATATTACTTGAAGGAAGACATTTTTACATTTTAAGAAACTTAGGTCTGCTTAAGGTCTGATTAAACCGGGTATGAAACTGACCAAGTTCAGACGTGTTAACCAGGTCAGCATTTGAACTTTCTAAAATTAATTGCTTTCCCCCTCACCTCTAAAGTGGCCACTCGCTGATTTAAACAGCTTGCTGCTTCCTATTAAATATGTCCTATTTGCCATTATATGAGGAGAAAATTCCCTTTTAAAAGATTCATGATTGTGTCTCTCAGTACAAACTAGGTACAACACAGAACCAATATTATTTTATCCTCAGCATAAGTACAGGGAAGATTTATATATATATATATATATATATATATACACACACACATACATTCACATAGGAATATTATGACTTTACTGAGTTTTTTAATTTCCTTCATATTGATTTTTTATTATATATATGTGTGTATACATTATGTATACATGTGTTTATATATGTATAAATGTATGTGTGTGTGTGTATATATATATATATATATATATATAAATCTTCCCTGTACTTATGCTGAGGATAAAATAATATTGGTTCTGTGTTGTACCTAGTTTGTACTGAGAGACACAATCATGAATCTTTTAAAAGGGAATTTTCTCCTCATATAATGGCAAATAGGACATATTTAATAGGAAGCAGCAAGCTGTTTAAATCAGCGAGTGGCCACTTTAGAGGTGAGGGGGAAAGCAATTAATTTTAGAAAGTTCAAATGCTGACCTGGTTAACACGTCTGAACTTGGTCAGTTTCATACCCGGTTTAATCAGACCTTAAGCAGACCTAAGTTTCTTAAAATGTAAAAATGTCTTCCTTCAAGTAATATTGACTTAATAAAAGTTGGGCATCTTCTCCTAGAGTTGGACATTTAATTGCTGCTTTAATATGCATGGACCAGTTTGATCCTCCCTGTATCTCTGTAGTAGGTATCAGCCATGTGTTTGGAAAGAGGAAGCCGATGCGCAGAGATTGTGGCCCTCAGAGTGGTGGAAATGGTTGGATCTGACTGACCAGGGTGGGGGGCTCTCAGGCTGGGTCAGGTCTCTACTGCTCTGGGGGTCTCTGCTTTATTCTCAGTGGGGATATTTCTTAATGAACACTCTCCAGTGGGTTGTCTTCATCTTCATGTTCAGTAGTTATTGCAGACCACCAAGTCCTTGGGAGTGGATGACACCTTGGTATAAAAATATTCAAACTTCTTCGATAGTTCTTCCAAAAATATCTTAGAAAGAACATATTTGGGTCACAGACTAAGTCCATTAAAGAGCATCAAATTAGCACATTCTGCTTGCTTTCCATTTCTATTCTCAACATAATTGTCCATTTACTCATCTGACTGCTCCGCTATCTTTAATAGGATTTAAAAACCATGCGGAAGAATAAGCTCTGACTCTCATGGGTATAACAAACATGTTTGCAGTGATGTGTTCTAACGGAGACAGCTGCCAATAAGAAAACTCACAAAGCCTTGCCTGAGAGCCGAGTCCTGCAACAGGCATATTGGGTGATCGCAGAGACTTTTAGGGGCTTGGTTCAAGGACTTCCCACATTTACTGTGGAATACTGACTTGAATTGACTGTCTTGGCCTTATTTACCGATGAATCGCAGTGGCTCCCCCCCCCACAAAAAAAGGAAGAAAGGAAGGAAGGAGGAAAGAAAGAAAGAGAAAGAAAGGAAATGTGGAGGTTGGTGTTCATGTGTTTCAGGAGTACAGAACACTCTTGAGCAGTTGTCAGTAGTTAACTTACAATATTTCCTTTGTGGTCATATGCTTCATATCGAATTATGGTTTCGACGTGTTGAGCCTTGTTCAAGTGTTAACTAGGGTGATGTATGCTTATTTCATGCAATAGTGAAAAAAATCAATATGATGGAAATGAAAAAACTCAGTAGAGTCATAATATTCCTTTAGAATAAACATTATGTAGTAGTTGTCTCATTTGGTGCTATTCTCATCTGTGAAATTAGGTAAACCCTGCGGCATAACTTGTCAATAGTAACACTTACTTGTCATTATTTTATTTTATTTTATTTTATTTTTGAGAGGTTTTTGCTATAGGGGGCATGTGCTCACCAGAAAGACAGAGAGAGACAGAGGGACAGAAAGCGAGAAATCACCCCCCCGAGGTGGATGGCCACGCTGCAATCCCTTCTCCTCCATTCTCCTCTCGGGATCTTGGGCACATACACACATGCACCCAGCGTGAGTTTAAGCCACTGGGTCTGGGACCTGAACTGCGGTCGACTACATGGGAGTCCAGCAACACAGCTATTACACCAACTGCTGGTCCCACTTACTTGTTGTTTGTATCATTCAATCTCTGCTTTATACCCAACCCACTCTCTATTGTTTTTTTTTGGACTTTGCTTTGTCTTACAGATTTAGTAATTGATTAATGGAGTAAGTACAAAAATGCTAGATCAAATCCCAGGTACTTGAACCTCACACACCAAAATCCATCTCCTGGCTCCTTGGCAAATTTCCACTTCTGCGGTGAGGTGAGGTGGGGTGTCGTGTCAATCCTGTGTACATCTGCTCCACTTACTCTGCATTTAGGCTGCCGAGAACTTTGGATAGTGCGGTGCTCTTTTTCAGGGCCACTCATCATGTTTCCTGATAGACACCAACGACGGCTTACTGTGTCCCTCCTCTACTAAATTCACCCGCTCCTTGTCAGTAGAGAAAGGTGTCAGGAAAATGTACCTCAGATCGCTCCCAGCCTTATTTAGCAAACGAACTTGAGTGCCAGGCCACAGAGGGCTCTGAGTGTGCTTCTATTTGTGGCCACTCCTGTGAGATCTCCTTTCAGAGAAAGTCTATCACAAAAGAGAATATATAATAAAGTAGGAGAAAAACATCCTTTCGCATTAGCTAGTGCACTTTTCTGCTTAATACTCCAACACTAGGCATTCAATGAATATTTCTGGGAGAAAGGGACATTTCTTTCTCTTTTTCGCTTGCTAGTATTGTAACATCGATTCTAGGAGATGCTAATTCACGCAGCTTTAGGTGGATATTTACATTAATGACATTCATGTCTAGAACTGTTACTTTCCCCAAACTAGTTTGCAATTTAGTTCACATAGAGAAGATATATTTTAGGGGGTTCTAAGTAGTACGTTTGCATTCTTTTTGGGAACCAGTGCACTGAAGTCCTAGGAAGAACCAAAGAGACTGAAATTCAAAGGTATCCTCAGCCAAATTAGCATACTAACAACATCTAAAGAAAATGTATCTTTACTGATTATTTCATTTCTGGACTTTCTTGATGAAACTGATTAGTACAGAGATTTTGTTTTTACATGATAATTTACATGATAATTGGAGAACTCCCATCCCCTCCCCCCTTTTTTTTCAAAAGCAACAGTTGGCATCAGTTTTGATCTCTGCTCTCCCTTTCTCTGGTGTTTACACTATACTATTACTGCCACCTTTATCTAGCTTGGTGGAATGTACCATGTTATGTCATAGGAAAGGAAAAGAACAGAAAAGAAAGAAAAGGCTCAGAAATAGTCTTGGAGTAGAAGTTATTTCAGTTCTTTACAGAGTATTTGCTTTATGTAGTAAATAAAGCAAAAATAATTGTTGGACTTGATCGTGCGGTAGAAGCAGTTTACTAACAGGATAGCACCAGTTTAACTACAATGGAATTCAAATTGCCTATTAAGTTATGCTCATGTAGACAGTGGCAATATGTTAGACAACTGTGAAAAGGAAGAGAAGCACCGCCGACAGTCTGTGGCCCCAAACAGGCCACTTCCATATGCTCTCAAATGCCTGACAGCTTTGCAGCCCAAGTCCCTACTCCTTCTCTGCGACATCCATATGGTACCCACAGATTGAGAGCTTGCCTTTTCTAAGACAGTCACAGTTGCACTTGGTATTCTGTTGCACTGAATATCTGTGAACAGTGGTTTATAATTTTATTGCAAAATAGGATTATGGATACTAATTCTTCCACTTTCTTCAAAAGAGATGGATATGGATCCTGATAGTCTTATTTATTTATTTCTATATTAAAAAAAAAAAACAAAAACAAAAAACCAAAAAACAAAAAACGAAAACAAAACTTGCCCAAGGGTGCATGTGCATGTCGAGAAGACAGGCAGACCAAGGGGGAGAGAAAGTAAGAAAGCACCATCCACGGATGACAGTCATGCTGCAACCCTGTCCCCTTCAGTTCTCTCTCCTGTCATAATTTTGGGCACACGTGGACATGCGCCTTACTTGTTTTTCAAACCTCCATGTCAGTGCAGTCAGCCATGAGGGATTCGGTTGCCTTAACCACCACACCATCAGCTGGCCCACAGCCTTATATTTTAATTTTGTAGAAAGAAATTAGTTGCAGGGCCAGCAGGTGGTGTGGTGGTTAAACACTGGACTCCACATGGCCAACTGTGGTTCAAGTCTTGGACCTGGTGTCTTCTTTCCTTACTTTCCTTCTCTGTCTCTCTGTCCCTCTCTCTGGTCAAATTGGAAAATAATAACAAATAAAGTTAAAATAATTCTTTTTTTTTTTAAAAGAAATTAGTTGCATGCATTCTAATATAACATCAAAATGGATCGAGCCACAGTCTATGCCTCTATTATGTCTGGACACTGTTTAAACATGAGAAGGACCACCCTTAAACAGCTCATTATGTAATGAGGAGCAAGAAGATAGGAACAAAAAACACATAACTGGGTTTGAATGTCTTTGCTGTTCAATCATCATCCGAAGGAAGTTGAACTTAATGAAAATATCTGATATGCAATGAACAAAAATATTAAAGAATTTTTTTAGAAATAATAATTGCTTTTAGTATTTCTCAATGATGTGTTTATATGTTCCAATTTTAGGCCTACATATTCAGTTCTTTGCTTATTGGACATTAGTTATTTTCAGACTTTAGAAACACTGGGTGGCCATTGCTCATTTGGTGAAGATTTAATAGGCAGTGGTCATTATTTTCATTTCAGCAGAGAGATACTAATTATAATCTAAACTGTGAATGAACACAAGCAGAAGACGCTCTCTAAAAGGAGGACTTGTTTTCTTAGGACGAGATACATACTTCTGGGACAATAGGAGGGGGCTTCGAAAAATTGGAAATTAAAGGAGGAATTTATTTTGGTGCAAAATAGTTTTGAAATCCATGGATAATTTTTCATAATGTGTGTTTTATGAACTTTCTGACGGCCCTTGGTAGATTATGAAGACATATGTGTTGTTCTGTTGTTTAAAAAATTAATTTAAAAACCTTTCTCATTGTCTACAAAGCTTTGTTAGGAACTGGGACCAGCTCTGTATTACAGAGGTAACATGCTGGTCAAGAGACGCTGAATCCTTTGTGGTAATCATGGTTCGAAGCCCTGGCCTGGTCAGCATGAAACACGCTGAGCACATGCAGGAGTGGCCAGAATCGGCTGGGCTGGGACACTGGAGGAAGGGAACGTGGCATGACAGACTCTCAGGCCTGTATCAGTTCTCTCTCTCCCACTACCAAGTGTGTGCATGCATGCTCTATAACAAAGGAAAATATTGAAAAGTAAAAAAGCCAAGAAAACCAGAACATTGATATCCGTGGGAAAACAATTACAATTTATGAAAGAAAATAGATTAGAATCTGAGAGATAGGCTCAACACAAACCAAATTAGTGAACTGAAAATACATACAAATACTGATAAAAAAAATAATGGAGTATGGGATTTCTAGAATAGAGAAAAACTGAACAAACAAAAGCAATTATTAGCACCTTCTCACAATCAGACTTCCCCGGTTAAGAACTTGTTTTGCATTTCTTTCTCTCTCTGAGCAACTCACCAGATCTGGATGTGACATTACTTGTGATAGCCACTTTGGGGAAAATTTAAGAGACAGCAAAAATATAACTTTCTTTCCGCTCCTTCCCTCCGCTTCCCCTGCCTGATGTCCTGCAGACATGTCTGGGTGCCCCCAGGGCTCTCCATCCCACTGGGTGTGGCTTCTTGACCTTTCACTGTCCTCATCAGCGGTGTGGTGGCCCTGGGGTCTTCCCAGTACCTGGTCCTGCAGCTCCTGATTTCTAGGTTGTCCAGGCATTCCGGCCCCGGGGTTCCAGTGTCCCACTCATGATTGGCGGGGCTCGAGGAGAAAGAAAGGGGAAGGGGACAGCTGAGGTGGGTGTTTTATCTGTCAGTGTTTCCCATAGCATATAAAAGTATGCATGTGTGGGAAAATTTTAATCTGAGAGAAAAGATAAGAATTTTTGTATCAACACATATAATCTTAGGGAAAACTGAATATAGTAATAGCATAAAGGTAAGTTAGAATTTATAATGAAAGACTCGGAACCCAATAGTCTGTCAACTATCTACTAAAAAAACATCAATACTTCTGGAGGGAAACTACCTGGTGGCCAAGCTAAGGCTCACAACCTCATCTCAGGCCTTTCTACAATTATCTGTAAACACTGTGGCCTGGTCTCATGAATGCAATGAATGCAATCACGAATGTCTTTTCAGGAGTCAGACCCTTTCCAGCACTAACACAGAATTCCATATTTTTACTGTGTTTAAAACGTAATCATGATTTCCTTAGAAATTACTGTTTATCATGAAAATACAAACTCGGTTGTGACTATTTGTATGTACAGTCTACTTTGACTTTACGGGTGAGTAACTAAAACACGATCGCACCTCACTCGGGGATGAAATGCTGTAACGACGACACCCCAGTATGATCCGTGAAGTGCTAAGCTCAATGCACGTGTAACCATTTGCAGCAGCCTCCATTAACCAGGAAGTTTTATGACATGCATCACCTAAGTGACAGGTGACTTCTTTTCATGGTATCTACAAAGTCATTAGCTTTATGAAGCTATGAGCCCAGAGCAATGTCGGCTAACGCCTGCAGCCCTGTCCAGTGAGCTGGTGACACTGTGTACTTTTGTAAGCCCAGAGTTTGAACTGTTGTCCTGTGGATTCAGATAGCATGGAGTCAGCTCCTTCAGGGCACTGTGAGTGTGATGCATAGGGAAACAGCTGTGGGATGAGCCCATGAGCTGGAGGAGGAGAAACCATCATCAACCAAAGGCCCCGGGCAAGCAGAGTTCCCTTCCCTCCTACCAAAAGAAATCTTCAGGAATGGTGCCTTTGGCCCAGTCAGGTGCTCCCTTCCCCTAATTCTTTAAGTGAAATGTTAGAGGAGACTATTGTGGGCAGTGGGAAAAATGGCAAGGATGATGGGGATGGCCGTTAGGCACCCACTCTGTGACCACCTGCTGAGACAAACAGGCCACAGAATGTGCTGACCCCTGGGCACCTGCAGATGATGGCTCTCCGCAAGCTCTTACTTCTGGAGATGTGACACCACAGCCTGTCACAGAGACAGAGACGAAAAGGCACCCACAGCCTGAACTCCTGGCCTCTCAAACACTTCTTCAATATTCTTTACCCAAAACCCAATGTGAAGGTACTTATGGAAGCCCAGATAATCTAGCCTTTTCACAATGATTCATGAGATTTAGGCAAAATTGCATATCTTAAAAAAATTTCATTTGTTGAGGGTATGGATTGCTGAGAGAAATTGCAGGCAATGAATCAATCCAAGATCTATTTGCCAGAAACCTCTCTAGGTTAGCCTAGTTGACTATTTCTCATTTTGATATGAAAGTCATCGTTGTAACTACTTCTCTTTGAACTCTGTGAATGAAGAATCCTGAAGATTTGACAGTTGGTGGCAATTTATGTAACTTATTCTGTTACTGTTGGCAGCATGTGGGCAAACAAGGGAATGGCAGTCTGAATCTATAATGCACACACACACACACACACGTATGCACTTGTGTCTATATATGTTAAAACCAGTGAAGGTCAGAAATGGCAGAGCACTAGGACTAGACCTGGGCTCGGAGATCGATCTCTGCCTGACACTTTCCACTCAGAGCCTCTGCAGGTTTATCCCTTCGTTATCAGTCACTTGGACTCTCAGCCAGTGGGCATGTGTGTTTGGTCTCCTCCCTTGGTGCTGTGGCCACAGTGGAGTAGGGGAGACGGAGGTGGTAGCAGCTCTCTAGCCTTCTTCTAGCCTCCTCCCTCTCAAATCCCCAGGGCTGGGTGCGTTGCTCCCTCTGCTTGAGAGGCCTAATCCCTTGTTCACCTCTTTTGCTTTCTTGCTTTTAAGGTCCAGCTCTAATCCCACCTTCTGGGGGGTGGGGAAGCCTCCCGATTAGGGGACTCTTTTCTTTGGACCTCTCCTACCTTTGACCTCAAGACTGGCTGCAGCCATTACTGAGAAGATGCATCTCTCTCCCACACAGGACAGCTTTGCATAGAGCAAAGCTCTATGCAACCACCTCTCCAGACAGGTTAATATTCCCATTTTGCACACACAGAAGCAAAGACAGGTATGGGTTCCGGATTACCCAGGTGATGTGGTGGTCTGAGCCTGAGCAGCTGGTTAACAGGCTTGGGCTCTTAGAGAACACCCCACCCTCTTATTCCAGTGTGGGGCCCATGATGCTCCAGTCTGTCTCCCCAAAGCACCTTGGGGCTGTTGGTGAACATTCGCTGATTTGGATTGAGGCAGAAGGAGGCTAAGAAAGGGGCTAGTGAGCGGGGTGGTCTTTGCCTCACCCCACCTCATGCACAAAGGTCATGCAGAGACTCTTTCCACAGTCAGTGTACTAGAAGGCTCCCAGCAAGGGGTCAAGGGTCTCTTCTCCTTTGTGGGACCAACTGTCTTGTCTCTATGATTCTGTTTCTCAAAGTCATTGGGACATAAAAATGTAAAGTAGTAGACAGCAGGATTAATAAAACCCCACTCATGAACTGACTAGTATTACAGTTTTCTGGTTCCTTTTAAAATTGATAGGTACTATTAAAATTGATAAAATATCATGCAAGGGGCCAGCAGGTCGCATTGTGTTTAAGGTGCTGAATCTCACATAGCTGATTGCGTGGCTCAAGTCCCAGACCTGGTGGCTTGAAAAACACATTGGGTACATGTATGTGCATGCCTAAAGTCCTGAGAGAAGAATGGAGAAGGGATAGTGGCATCTGGTGGGTGATTTCTCACTTTGCCTCTTTCTGTCCTGGTGAGTGCATGCACCCTAGAGTAAAAACTGAATTAAGTGAAATATGCTGCACAGACTCTAATAAAGCAGATATGGGTTTGTGACAAACTCTTTCCATAAATGATAAGTTTTTATTAGTTTTGTTAAAGTATTTATTCACATTTTTGCAATGCTGCTTAAAAAATGTTTTCCTATTATCTTTCTGTCTCTTTAGCTTTCCTTACAGTTATTATAAGGTAAGAGTAAATCCCAAGTATGAAAAAACTCACTCTGTAGAACATGAGTACCCCACTGTAGGGAGGTTATAAACATGGAGAGAGAACTTTAGCCCACAGCCTGGGAGAAGTGGCTGGGGAAGGCGGCTGGGAGAGGTGGCTGGAAAGGCAGCCGGGAGAGGTGGCCCAGGGTCTGTTGTTCTGGCCCAGGTCAGGTCTTGGGCGCTGAGAGAGGCTCTGCAGACATGTGGGCCAGGACTGTGGAGAAGCAGCTGGTTCTCTACAGTGTGAGTATAATGACACAGAAGGGCAGGGTGACCAGCTGTCCCAGATCAACACTGGAAGTCCTCAGTGGGAAACTTCTCAGTCTCAACCAATGTAGGGTGGCTGGTCACTCTGTCAAAGATATGCCACACTAAGGAGTGGGAAAGAATATCGAAAGTCCTGAGGCTCTCCGGTATTCACTGTCTACCAATCGTCATTATCAGATGTCCTCATTGTGAATAGGACAAGGCTCCCACTGGGCCTCACTCAGAGCAAGGACTTGCGGTGCAGTTCCAGCAACACATCAGGACGCCGCTGGTGAAATCCAAGCTGTCCTCTCCGACTCCGGCTCTGCGTTGTTCGGAAAGTATGCATGAACTTGGAAGTATGTGACCTGTGCCCACGTTCCTGCCCTTGGCGTTTAAAGCCCAAGGTTAATACTATTTGCCTTGGAGGGAGGTCATGCAACTTACAGGTCATGGAAACATTGGAGTGTGTGTGTGTGTGTGTGTGTGTGTGTGTGTGTGTGTCTGTCTGTCTGTCTGGCCGGCTGTCTATGTGTACTGGGAGGTCGCATCTTGAGGAGGCACCAACGTCCTTGCTTCTGATTTTGTAGTGCAGGTTTCCAGGAAACTCAAGGCCTAGGGCCTTTTTTTTTCCTACATTACTATTATTATTTTTTTTCTTTTTTTTTTTTTGGAGAGGTTTTTGCTATAGGGCTCATGTGCTCGCCAGGGAGACAGAGAGAGATAGAGACACAGAAAGCGAGAAATCACCCCCCAGGGAGGATGGCCATGCCACATTCCCTTCTTCATTCTCCTCTCGGGATCTTGGGCATGCACGCACATGCACCCGGCATGAGTTTAAGCCGCCAGGTCCGGGACTCGAACAGTGGAGTCCAGCAACATGGTTATTACGCTAACTGCTGATCCCTCTTTTCCTACATTATTAATAGAAAAAAAATTAGTTATCTTTTTTTTTACCATTTTTCTTTAATAAAAAATATACAGCTCAATATAACTGGCAGCAGATAAGGAAGATCCCTCTGGTTGTCAGTCTCTATCAAAGTGAATTCCCATTTTGCTCTCCCAAGGACTATGTCTCTGATAACACTATAAAATTAAGAATGAACATTGTCACCGTCTATATTTTTATGGTCAGCTGTTCTGCATCCTTAGGCAAGTCTTACAGAAAGATACAGGCGCTATGATACCACTTAATAATATTTGTAATGTTCAAGACATTATGTACACAGTGATCCAGATGAGCGTGCGATGAGTCTATATCCTGATTGTTGATGCATATGTATGTGCGTGTGCTTACATGTATATGCACAGACACACACAGCTATGTACCCACAGGTGCAACACACACACACACACACACACACACACACACACACACACACACACGAGAGCCAGAGCCAGACAGAGTGGAAGCTCCCTCTCCGTCAATATGCGAGAAGGAGCTCTGACTGGGAGGAGTTCAAAAGAAGAGCTCTAGCCTCAGGCATCCTTCCTCAAGGACATTTTAGCAGGGACACGTTCTTAACTCCTCCTGCTCCCACCTACTCCTCCACTCCAAGAAAGAATTAGGTGCCCCAGAGTCAGGGAAGCTGACCAGTTGAGAGACAGGCTCTTTGGGCAATACTTTGTCAGTTTGAATCTTGGACCTGCCACCTTCCGCCTGTTTCCTCATCTAACGAGGCTGATAAGAGTAGCCCCTTTATAAGGCTGGCGTGCACCGTCACACAGGAACATGCAAAACACTGCTTTTACTCAGGAGGGGACCAACAGAAACCACTGAGACACCCTAGGCCAAGGCCCTCTGAATTGCCGGCCTGTCTTGAACTAGCCCAAGCTGCAAGGATCAGACTGTGATTCATCTGAGGACGGGAAACCTCTTACCAGCTTCATTCTTTAAGTGCTCGAGCCTCATCGAGACCCATTACCTCGGGTTCACTTATATATTCATTCCACCTACGATTAAGTCCTTACTACCAGTGGACGGGGGAAGTGGGGCAGATACCAGGGCCTCGTTGCTGATCAAGGCCACACAGTTTCTGTAGCAAGATTCTTAGAAAGGACTTTGGCACCAAACTGCCTTGGTGTGCCTCAGGACTTCCCAACTGTCAGTGTGTGACCTTGGGAGGTTACTTAACATCTCTGTGCCTTACTCTCATTATTTGCAAAGTGAAATCAGTAATACCACCCACTCAAACGACATGAGCATTACGAGGTGTCAGGTAGACACGGTGGAGTGCACAGATGGTGTCCACGGTAGGCTGTGCCCTACACGGGTGACGCTGCTGTTTATCTCTGTATGACAGTGAAGAGATTTGATACCGCCTTTTGGGTAAAAGAATGTGAAACCTACCTCAGAAGATATTTTTTAACTTATCGAGCTGTCTTGATTCACTATATTAGTAAAAAAACAAAACACCTCACAATCAAAACAGAAAATGTGAATGATACCAAACATCTGAAAATCATTTTAGTAAAGGAATATTTTCAGTCATGTGATTAAAACATGTCCAAGACCAGATTAAAATGGCTATTTCAGAAAGAGAAATATTCTGCTTATAAAAGCCTTATGTTAACTCCACTTGTCCAAAGGCATTTAGCACGTGCTCATATTAGCATGGAATTGGGAGTCACAGGTAAATATTATCGAGAAAGATCTCTGTAATAACTATCATAAAGTCATCATATTCTTATGCCTGCTTTATAACTTTCAAGTGCTTTATATGACATCATAGCTTCACTTTTTTTTGTTGTTGTTTGTGTACCTGACATGGTCTGGAAAACTACTCCTTAAATTTTCATTTGGATGTGGCCAGGTCTATGTTTCTTTAAAAAATAAGAAAGTCCTTGCTCTGAATCATTCCCTTCAAATGAAAGGAAAAGAGAAAATGTAAAATAAGAATAGGAACTAGCCACTAGTTTCCTAAGAACAGTAGATGAAAGGGGCTTTATGTTGATGCTCACGTCGAGACAAAAGCATTTACACATAGGGTTTTCCCCCTCTGTAGCTAAAGGTGATTTCAGAATAGGTCTGTACTCCTGGAACAGCTGGAAGGACAGCGTCCACGGAGATGAGAACTGATTAGCACTCGAGGGAAATCAGTTACAACTGTATTTGAAGGGAAATTTTCTTACTGTGAAAAAAATCAAATACCTGCACATCAAACTTTTTTTTTTTTTTGGCCTGGTAGAAAGGAAAATATGTCGAAGATTTGAGGTACACATTTTTTAAAGTTCAGTAAGATAACCACAAGTTCTATTTATATCTTCTGGGCATGCATGGCCATGCACATGCTGCTGGGTCTACGACTCGAACCACGCAGTTGGCCACGTGGGCCCCAGCTGCCTTAGTCCCCATAACCACCGACTGGCCCGTTTATACTTTCTAACATTCATCCATTTATCAAACCATATTTCTATCATCTACGTCCACCTACCTACTATCTGTCTGTTTATCTATAAACAGCTATCTAGCTATCATTAACCTGTCGGCTCGCTCTCCCTGTGGCCTGTGTACCTGTCTGCCCATGTGTCTACCTTTTGAATGACTGCTCTTCCTGTGTCTTGTGTTACTTAGTGGTATGTCTGTTTGTCTATTTTTTGGCTTCTCTTCAACATGATCTTCCATGAAACTGTCACTGGAGTCTCACTCGAGGTCCTGAGTTAACAGTTAAAACAGGGACGACAGGCAACATTGACTGAGCCATCGCTAAGTGCCAAGAAAGGTGTTCTGTTATTTATTTACAGTGTTTTGCCTCACATCATCCCAAATCCTGCCAAAGCAGATTCCATTATTCTTGTTTTATATGTCTAAGGCTTAGAGATGCAACTTGTCCAATGTCTCAGAATAATGTGAGGCTATGGGTGAAGCCTAGACTCATGACCCTAGAACACTAGAGGCCTTGAAGTAGCCGAATACTGGGAACTAGGGAGGGGGACTCGCAGACCACACTAAGATCTAGATGCTGGTTGAAGGGGAGACGGCAACGTGGGCCAGGCGGACAGCGAAGCTGGGTGATGGCAGCCCCTCTGCAGGTTAGAGTGTCAGGTATGATGGCAGGCCAGGCCTAGCAGGTCAGGGATCTCCGTCATTTCCCCATCATAACTACCCTACGACGAAAACGATTTTGATTTCGGACACGTTGCTTTTGAAGTAGTCACAAGACAAGCCAGGGTAAATGTCTGGCCTGTAACTGGCAAGACAGTCCAAACAGAAACCAGCATGTGGGAAGGGCTTCCAAGTCAATGCTCCCTCAGAGACAGAGAGAAAAGGACGGGGAGTGATCCTGTTAGGGAGAATGAACACAAGAAAGAGAGAAGGACCAGTAAAACTGCCAGCCATGAGGTGAGGTCTCAGAGGCAGTGCAAGACAGACAGAAGGCCCAGGAAGAACTGTTAATGGAGTACAAAAAAGAGAATAAGGGCCAGTAGATGATGTAGTGGTTTAGGCTCTGAGCTCCCATGTGGCCAGCTATAGTTCGAGTCTTGAATCCAGTGGCTTCAAAATCTTGCTGGGCACATGTGTGTACATGCCCAAAATCCCAGGAAGGGCATGGAGAAGGGATTGTGGTGTGGCCATTCCCCCGAGAGATGATTTCTCACTTTCCCCCCTCTGTCTCTCTACAGCAAGATCACTTGCAGAAAAAAAAAAAAAAAGAAATAAGAATCTATGAAGGAGATGAAGATCCTTTCTGATGACACAAAAGAGGAAGATCTGATCTGATGACAAAAGCCATGGCTCTCCAAGAGAGGAATTAATTTATGATTGTCACAGGGACCGAACTTCACTCGGAGAAGAACAGTGTGATTGTGTGGAAGGGAGGTGGTGTCTACAGGCACAGAGTCTCCATTCTGGGCCCAGCTGTGAAAGAAGCATAGTGAGGTTGACGTAGGGTCAGGGGAAGCAGGAGACTGGGAGGAGCGTCCTTGGAGTGTTCCTCCTCACCACTGGGGCTACACACAGCTCTGGTGTATGGAGGTCCCTTGCTGTCTATTTTCCCTTCTCATAAAATGTCTCTACAGTGTATTTCTGGGAAATGGGACGTATTTTGTTGCTAGAAAAGGAAGTTGCGTGGAATGAAAAAGGCTGTGCTGTCACGTGGGCAGGGAAGGGGATGTCCGTTCAGTGAGCTTCTTCTCTGACACCTTCCTTAGCACATTTCATGACTTATGAAGTTTATGGTGTAAACAGATCTAAAATCAAGAGACAGTCTTAGAAACATGGCTAGGGTGACAGATGTAAATTTTTCTTAGAAGCATTCTGTTGGGATTCAGTTGCTTCAAGATTAGATGGAGATCTAAGGAATTATAAAGGAAATAAACAATTGTCCGACGTAGTTGTTAGCAGTAGTTCAGCATGATGAAATCTGAGAACTATCAAGTCCAGTCACCCACATCGGTCTAGACAGCCAGCACGTCCCCAAGGGCTCTCTTGGTTGTGCATGGATTGACCCCTTTGAAAACACAGGCTCATTCCAACACAGTGAGAGCCAGGGCCAGCAGAAGAGGGCTCCACTGAAGGCCAACTCCAAATCCCAGTGCAGGCAGAAGAGGACAAGTCCCGACAGGGAAGAGATGGAGGGACACTGTTCAGCAAGCCTGGAGATATCACATTGGAGGGGAGACCCTTGGGATAGCCCCAGCCACCTGGTGCCTGCCAAGTGTACTGATAACCAAGAAAGAGGAGAATGGGGGTGGGGGAGGGAGGAGAGAAGTGGGAGTGGGGTGGGCAGAACAGGGACAGAGAGTGAGACTGAGTCTGCCTGGTCTCACCAGTCGGCCCAACTGCCGAGAAGGCCTGCCTGTCCCCGCATGTTTTCACTTGTTCTTTTTTTTTTTTTTTTTTTTTTTTTTTTTTTTGTTTTGTTATAAGGCATGTGCACTTGTTGGAGAGTGACAGAGACAGAGAGAGTGAGAATTCGCCCCCTAGAGGGAATGGCC
This sequence comes from Tupaia belangeri chinensis, assembly GCF_000334495.1. Lineage (NCBI taxonomy): Eukaryota > Metazoa > Chordata > Mammalia > Scandentia > Tupaiidae > Tupaia > Tupaia belangeri. Next base: position 3,605,978 of record NW_006159840.1, on the reverse strand, counting down.
ACACCATAATCTGTTCTCCTCCAGTCTTCTCTAGAGATTTTGGGTGCATGTGCACACGAACTCGGCATGTTTTTTTAAGCTGCTGGATCCAGGCCTCCAACTGCAGAGTTGGCCATGTGGGATCCAGTACTTAACCTCAACACCACCTGCTGGCCCCATTCCTGTAATTTTAATTTCCAGGACCGATTTTAAATACTTGATCATCGATGCCTTAACAAATAGGCTATTAGGATGAGGGAAGCAACCACAGTCTAAAACAAAAAAGGCCTCCTCTTCTGCGAGGTCCGGTCACTGCAACTACAGAACATTCTGTAACTCTGGCCGCATGGCATCTAGTCCAAAGGACAGCTGGCAGTGACGACGCCTGTCATCCCCGCTCTGCACCTCGAGGGCAGGCAGCATGTGGCCATGAGCAGCTTGGACAAGAGAACTGCTGGCCTAGAGGTGCTGGAGAGCTTCCTATTTAAGAAAGACACATGGAAGGAAAAAGGAGACTAAGAAAGAAAGAAATGAAGGGCGAGAAGAAAGGGAGAACAGAGAAAAGAGAAGGGAGAGAGAGGGAGGGAGGGAGGGCAGGGGAGAGGACAAAAGAGAGTGATATTAAGAAGAGGAGTTGAAACTAAATTCTGGACATCAAAGTAAAAACAAGAACCCCAGGGGCGCTGGCTATGGAATCCCTCTTCTACAGAGCGGACAGCTGAGCCTACGAATGGCCAGGAAGAGTGTATCTAGAAGCAGGGTCTCCACAACAGATGGTCGTATTTGTTGTCAAATCTGATTAATATAACGAAGTGGTCCCCTAATCCAACATGAATTTGAAAAAGTCTCTGACACTGTATTCGTTCCAACAATTTTCAAATGTGCATGCCACTTAAAATACTTTTGCTTTTTAAAACTTTTAAGAATACTTTTGAAATATGATATGTCGTTGTAAGTTTTAACTTTGGATCTGAAATCTTAAAAAACTGTCTTTGAGAAAAAGCTATCAATTTATATAAGGATTTAAAAAAGAAAACTGTTCAGCTACAATCTCAATGTCCATCACTTCATTTGGTGTTCTTCTCCCATTTCTGGGTGAAGACCCCATTGCACGTGTTTTTATACAAAATCTAGATCCCTAAGAATTGTCTGTATCAGGGCTAGCGGGTGGTGTGGTGGTTAAGGTGCTGGATTTCCACATGGCAGACCACGAGTTGAGTCCTGGACCTGGAAGCTATCTCTCTCTCTGGTAGTAATAATAATAATAATAATAAATAAAATAAAATAATTCTTTAAAAAATAAACAAAGAATTGTTTCAAAATCCCTGCTCTGACAGCCCCTGGGAGGAATTGCTTTGCTCATAGTTTTCCACACTTGATAACAGAAAATCCAAGTTGATTAATGGTAAAAGTACTAGCCCTGAACTTACCCTCCAGACACTGTCTTACAAGCTTAAATCAGCCCTCAAAACCAAATTTAAACAAAACTGAAGGGTTTTCTTTTAGGCATTTGAAAGTCTGACCCTCGTTTTAACCCCTTCAATCTAAGTAAAGTCTTGTGGAAATGATTAGTGCACAAAATATATTTCGGTAATTGATGGCCATAAAAATATGAAACGGCACAATAAGACTTTTTTGTAGACTCCATCACCAACTTAAAAAAATGAATACTCTAAAATCACCCTGAAGATACATGCCAATGTGTTCGAAATTTATTTTATTTCTTTGTTCTAAATATTGATATGAATTATAGGCTTTAAACGTCTGCATCAAGCCACATATTGTAATTTTTGAACAAGCGAAAACAGAGTTACCATTTATTAGTTATTTTTTTTAAAGCTTTTTGTCTCATAGGCTTGGGGATCAGGTTTATGAATTATAGAATAGTAAGACGTCGTGGGCCTTTGGAAGAATGGCACTCCCAGGAGTGGAGAAGTGTGTCAGATCTGTCCATGCAGGAGCCCCAGTGATGGCCACCTGCCGCAGAAAGTTACAGATGTCTGCACCTGTCCAACACCGACAGCTGCTCCCAGCACACCCGTCCGGGGGCCAGTGGCCCCCTCCACCCTCCGCCAACAGTATAGCACATATAAAATAAAAAAAGACTTTCTTCACGTCTAAACAGAGTTCATATAAACCATACACATTGGTGAAACCGAGCTTTGTGTTGTGTAACAAAAGATGAATTTAAGATGGAATAAACACCTTAATTTATGCTCATCTTGAGACATACATACCAGAGTTTAAATGTTTAGAAACAAGACAATAGACATTTTTATGGCTGATAACAAACTACAAATTTGTCTGGGGGAAAAATCAGAAAATGTTCGACAAAAGAGCTGTGATAAGAAATGAAGAACACAGTATTCACTGTTAGGGCAGAGGGGGAAAGACAGCCTGTCCCCCATCCCACATTTTCAACTATGTGTGCGATGATTACAGTGGTGAACAATGGCCACTGTGTCGGCACAGAGGAAAACAAACAATAGGTCTTTTTCTGAAAGTATCTGTAGGAAGAACATACAAATTAGTCAACAAGGGAGCTGAAATAATCCTTGCATTCTTTGTAAAAATAATACTTGAAGGTCCATTTGCAAGAATGTTGGTATTCTCTTCCACTGAGCATCTTATTTTCCTTCATTCACTATGGAATGCTTCCCAACGTGCACCTGGTTTGCCCAACCGTCAGCTGGCTTCGGCAGAGTCCTCCTATTTGGTCCCCAGCTCAGAGCCTCTGTGGACAGCTGCACCACTGTGCTTTTTCTATGCTTATAAAAGCAAGCTTGTGGCTTCCTTTGCTTGCTTCAGTTTAAAAACGAAATCAGCTAAAATCAGTTCAATAACTACTTGCCCCATGCTTGGCCTTGTCAGGGAGAGGAAAGAGAGGAGTAAGACATAGTCTTCAAGAAGCTTCCAGTCTACTTTGATATAAGATCAGTATAAACATGCACGAGGCCGGATGTGTGGTTCTTAAGAGAGGTTACCATGGAGCGGTCAGTCAGTTTAGAGGAAGAGATGGAAATGTCTTAGGATTAGAGAATTCTGGACAGCCTTGATGCAGAGGGACTTCGGCTTGGAAGAGGGAGTGGGCAGAAGGTGGCATTGCCGTTAGCGGGCAGAGTAAGAGTGGAGCCCAGAGGGCCCTGTCTAGATCGAAAGGGGCCTATCTGAGAGGAGAAGATGCGGGTCAAGGCAGAACCACAGGGTCTTACGGCCAGAAGGCAGACACGAAGGCCTGCCGCTAGAGGAAAGCTTGTAAACAACCGAAGTGAGGGCTGTCACTCTCAAAGGGAGCATGGGCTGAAGATGGGCAGTGACTGCCACAGACGACGGTGCCCCGCAGCAAAGTGAGGGTGCAGCGGAGCAGTGGACGTCCAGACTGGAGGACGCAGGGCCTGGTCAGGACACTAGAGTGAGGAAGGGAATGTGGCATGGGGCGGGGCGGCTGAAGAGGTGGAACAAAAAGAGGTGGAGGGCAGGGAAGGGGAAAATCAGGTGGCATTGGGACTCAACAGGTGGGGACTTCCATGCGAATTTGATTTGGAGGCTGGAAAGGAATTTGGTTTGCAGGGTAGGAAAGGACGATGGTGAACTGAATGTAGTAGTTTTTACTATTGCTGCTGCTCCCCCTGCCAAGAACTTTGAAGTGCAAATGTCCATCCGAGTGGAATGGTTCAGAAACAGGTGCTCACATTCCATGCTGTCCTTCTGGTTTAAGGTTAATTTAGTAATCCCTTTCCCAACACGAGGAGTAACCGTTTTTCCTCAAGCCATGAAAACGATCGTATGTAGATAACACTTTAAATTCAGTACCCTAATACATGCTAAGTAAGGTGTTTCCAATTTGGATTGTTTCACGAACAAAGAAAGCCCTGAGATGGTTTGGGTAATAAATGCCTGTACAGGCAGACAGCAGTAGACGTGCTATGAACGTAGCCAGCGGGAAGATGACGGAGTTGCTTCTGACTTAGGCTTTCGAGGTGCGTGGGCTTATGGAACGTTCAAAGTGGACTTTTAAAATTTTAATTAATTTTTTTTTTTTTAGGTTTTTACTATAGGGTACATGTGCTCATCAGAGAGAGACAGAGACGGAGAAAGGCAGAGACAAAGAGAGAAAGAAAAAGAGACAAGAAATCACCCCCTGTGAGGTTGGTCACAACACAGACCCCTTCTCCTCTATTCTCCTCTCAGGACTTTGAGCATGCCCTTGTGCTGGGCACGTTTTTCAAGCAGCTGGGATAAAGACTCAAATCTTAGAGTTGGCCATGTGGGATCCAGCGCCTCAACCACCATGCCATCTGCTGGCCCTTACGTGGACTTTTTAATGGAAGAGAAGGCCACTACACTTTTGCCTATTCTGGTTCCAGGTTCTAAACTGAGAGGTTACAATGTTCTCATAACTTTTATGCCTATAAACATTTTTTACCTTTGAAGTCCAATCAGATTAGATAATGTTTACCTTCTCTAAGAAAAGAAGTTCAAATTTTGGGACCAGCAGTTGGCATAATGACTATGTCCCTGGACTCCCACGTAGTTAACCGCGGGTCAAGTCCCAGACCGGAGGCTTAAACTCACACCCGCTGAGTGTGCGTGCGTGCCCAAGATCCCAAGAGGAGAATGGAGGAGAAGGGATTGCAGCATGGCCATCCCCCCGGGGGGTGATTTCTCGCTTTCTGTCTCTCTTTGTCTTTCTGGCGAGTGCATGCGCCCTATAAGAAAACAAACAAACAAAACAAATCTCTCTCTCAAAAAAAAAAGTAGTTCCAATTTCACAAGAAAGTATATTCTTTAAAGTCCCTTGTGCTGTTTGGCAGGGCCTTCAGATAATTTTCAGGCAGTTACTTTAACCTTGACAATTACTTCAGTGCAGTGGACTCTGCCTAGGAGCCGGAGTCCCTTCCTGCAGGATCTGTCTGAGCAGCTGTGCTGAATGCAAAGCCCTGCGTCAACCAGATTGTTCCCTGAGCTGCGTTTTCATGGAAGAACCTGGTGCCGAACATTTGGCTCAAAGCAGACTGTGAGGAATGGGCTCACCTTTATGACGGTGCTATGAAGAACAAGTGTGCACGTGGGTGTCCGGGGACATCACGGGCAGTTTAAGTGTGTTTATGCCTTCATTTGAAATTCTATTTCTATTATATTTAGGGAAGCCTTCTGGCTCCTAATAGACCACTAATGAGTCATTGCTGATATGGCCTACAGATGAGGAACTTTCTGTTGGCATAGGAAGGAGCTGTTTGTCCTCATTTGCCAATTATTTGGAAGGGAAAAGCAACTTTATGCAACTGGACCCAGTTGTGTTACAAATTCCTGCCTCAGAAACCTACTTTCTGCTACTGGATTGACCTTGTCTACATGGAGTAATCTTAATTCTGCTTCATGTGGATCAATTATAGGGCTTTTGCGGTGTTACCAGATTTCACTCACAGAAGTAAGCGACAGGCCACCTGGGAATCTGACGGTGCAAGTACAAACCCAACAGCAACAAATGGCGTGTCCTGGGGTGACCAGTGCGTCGGCATTTACATAAACCCGGGACAGTGAACGCGAGTCCTTATTGGTCATGGCACTGGGCGCGTGGCCCTGGGAGCCCCGACCGTTGATGCTGCTGGCTGCAGGGCCGCATTTCAACACACTTTCACAAAGAGACCCAAATGGAATTAGCTTGTTGAAGGGGGTGACGATATCAAATTTTGTAATAGAAAATGAAAGGGAATGTTTGGCCGTTTCACGTGAAGGGGAATCTGGAAGAGACTTGCGATCCGTAGGCAAAACGTCGATCGCAGTCCCTGCCACAGTAACAACTGGCAGTGACGTTCAGCCTTGAAGGCACCAGATAACGGAAGGAGCAGGGCCTGGACATCGAGTTCCCGTCCGTGACGCCCCAGTATACTACATAATAAATGGCCAGTTTGCAACAGACAACTTTCTTTTTTTCCATTGTTCTATGACAGAGTCGTAAAACGCTGTGTGAACAAACTAGTTCAATGATCACTGTCAGAACTGCACTGCCCAAACCCAGAATTCGTCACGGCAGCTCTCATGCATTTGTGAGCAAGCCTCTTAGAAGTTCATCTTCTGCCTGACTTTTATTTAACAAAATTGTGTTAGACATAGAACTTGGTGGCAGACGGCACTTCCTTTGATCATACAAAGGGGGCTTTATATATGAGTCAGAAATCTCCACTTTAATTTGTTTTGGCAAAATGTTTTCTGCAGCATCATTCCATTTCACCATTCCCCAGCCATCTTTGACAATTTTTACAATTATTCTCTTGTGTCTTGTTAGGCTAAAAGAGTACAGTCTCTATTTTTTCAAAGGAAAGGGTGTTGATTACTTACAAGATGAAGAAAAATGTAAGAGATGTTTTTCATGTCCTGGAAAACATCTTTAGTTGTTCTTGGTAAATGCCTACAACTGAATAGCATTTGGGAGGGCCCTGAGCCCAGGCGTGCTTTTTATGGACAGCTACGTCCCCACACTGGATGGCCTCCACGTGGATAATGGCGAAGGCTTTTCAGATCTCAGACACAACGGAATGACACATGGCTGAAACGCACCTGCAGCCACTGAGGGGGTTTGAGTAGAGATGGCACAACAAAACATCTCAAAAATGAAGCCAGACAGAGCGAGAGAAAGGCCATGTAAGGAAGATGACTAGACTGCCCTCTGGAACCCCAGAGTCGAAGACTCTTCACATTTCCAAGCTGGAGAGGGTTATGGGGCTCATAGGCCTGTCCCTGGGTCTGATCTCCATTTACCAAGGAGGGGTCTTCAGACCTGTGGAGTGCTGCAGTCTGTCTTACAGGAGACAGCACGCACTTGCAAATGGTATCACATTAGTATTTCAACAGGTCACCTTTAAGAGAGTATCAAATTTCCCACTGTGGCTTTGGGAGGCTCAACTATATTGGGTCATCTGGAAAGTCATGATGCGTTTTTTTTTTTTTGGGGGGGGGGAGATTTTCGCCATAGGGCGTGTGTGCTCGCCAGACAGACAGAGACATAGAGACAGAAAGCAAGAAATTACCCCCCAGGGGGGATGGTCATGCCACAATCCCTTCTCCTCCATTCTCCTCTTGGGATCTTGGGCATGCACACACACGAGCCCGGCGTGAGTTTTAAGCCACCGGGTCTGGGACGTGAACCACGGTTGACTACGTGGGAGTCCAGTGACATAGCCATTACGCTAACTGCTGGTTCCCATGATGCATTTTTACATAGAAAAACAAACAAAAATATGTCACGGCTTTCCCAGCAACCTAATATATTTCTTCATTTGGAATTAGTAATCAACCAGAATCAATCAGGTGCAGGTTTCCAGCATCCACTGCGATCAAAACCATTTATACAGTAGCAGATTGAGTACCAACTAAACATTCGTTAAAGGACTACTATGTACAAGCCAAAGAAAACAATGAAGGTTTCTCTCTACAAAGACACTTAGAGTGGAGCTCGAGGACTGGGAGCACTCATAACTGTGGAGCGGTTTTTTTTTTTTGGGGGGGGGGAGATTTTCGCCATAGGGCGTGTGTGCTCGCCAGACAGACAGAGACATAGAGACAGAAAGCAAGAAATTACCCCCCAGGGGGGATGGTCATGCCACAATCCCTTCTCCTCCATTCTCCTCTTGGGATCTTGGGCATGCACACACACGAGCCCGGCGTGAGTTTTAAGCCACCGGGTCTGGGACGTGAACCACGGTTGACTACGTGGGAGTCCAGTGACATAGCCATTACGCTAACTGCTGGTTCCCATGATGCATTTTTACATAGAAAAACAAACAAAAATATGTCACGGCTTTCCCAGCAACCTAATATATTTCTTCATTTGGAATTAGTAATCAACCAGAATCAATCAGGTGCAGGTTTCCAGCATCCACTGCGATCAAAACCATTTATACAGTAGCAGATTGAGTACCAACTAAACATTCGTTAAAGGACTACTATGTACAAGCCAAAGAAAACAATGAAGGTTTCTCTCTACAAAGACACTTAGAGTGGAGCTCGAGGACTGGGAGCACTCATAACTGTGGAGCGGGTGGAGGGTGCCAAGGTAGCGGGTGCAAGTGAGGAGAGAGGAAAGGAGGAGCTGATGAGGAGGAGCTGATGCAAAGCATCCAGGGGAAGTGGACAGATCCCAAGGGGCTTCCCAATACTAACCACCAAAATTATCATCACGTATGTGTCAAGAGGGGTGGAGGCTGGTCAGATGCTTCCTGACTGTGCCTATCAGAGTGGGAACAGAGTTGGATGATATGGAACTGAATTGAAGTGAGGGAGTGTCATTTTTTATGACATGAGCCCATGAGATGGGCTGGGGAGTGACATTTTAGATGTGCACCTGCATGTGACCATCTCCAATGGGACATGGCATGTCCACTCAAGGGTTGTCAGAAATGGACCAGTGAAATCAAGACTTCAAACTCTTAGTTGGAATGTAAGACAGTAAAGATTAGATTGAGGCAGAGCTGGGTGAGACAGGGCACTGCACTGCACTAGCTCCAGGCTGAGGAGAGAGGTAGAGTTTCCAGTCCTAGCAGTGTGTGTGTGTGCATGACACATGTGTGTCAGGGAGGATGCATTCCCTTAGTCATTCGACCTGAGAGTGGAGGTGATTCGAACATTGCTTTTCAATTGCTTTTAGACCAGTAGCTCTTCAGACAGATGTAGCCTGGGCTGAGTAAAATGGGGAAATCTGAAAGCCTGCCAGAGAAGAGGCACGCCACAACTCCAGGCTAGGTGGCCCCTGATGAGGATTCTGCCAGGCCGTCAGCGCCTGTGTGCTCAGGGGGAGTCAGCGCCCAACAGTGGAGGTGGGAGTTAAGGAAGTGCTGGAAGCATGGCCAGGTCACCATGTGAAGATGCCACGTGTTCTGTCTATGCTGGGCTGCAAGGGGCGCCTCCTCCCTGCAGTCTGGGGCGGGGGAAAGCTGCTGGGCTGTGGAATAGATGGGGAGGGCTCAGAAATGGGAGTGGAAACACCAGGGAAGCGGTTGCAAATCCAAATGCTGCAAAGTTCTCCAACTGATCCAGAGGCGGCCTAGTTGGACCAAGGCTGGAAATGAAATCGAGATACATAAAAATAAGGACCATTTCATTTGCCCTGTGACGTGTGTTCCCACTGCAGCTGCACCTAGGCTGAGATGGTGGTCACTCAGGATTCCACATGGGAATAAATAAACCATCTAGTGACTTCTTCCAGTATCTTACCAGGTTCTGATAATGAATCCTCAGCTGGGCCACCAGTCTATATTGCAGACACTCAATTTATTATTTTTTGAAAGGAATTATTATTTTTTCCCTATAAATGGATTACTATCTCTGCAGTGAAATGTACCAAGTGTTAAAATAACCATGTGCAACATCACTGAGCCTTGTTAATTTGAAAAATCTGGAATTTCCTCTGATACCCCTCAACTACCCTGGACCTTTACTCAGGTTCACGTAAGACCTGTGCTGCAGAATACCCTCTGAGATGGACCTCCGTTGTAAGAATTACGTGGATTGTTTTATGACGAGCTCCCTGATCTTTCCTTTGTACTTTCATTTTCTATTACAATCCAGGCTTATTCTGGTCAATGTTCCCACTTGCTTTTTCAGTAAAATCGATCATGACGGCTGCAGGAGTAGGATCCCATTCGGGCTCTCTCCTCTCTCCAGTGCCGGGCATTGGGGTGTCTGCTGTGTAAGGAAGGTCCTACTGTCACTGGCTGGGGACCCAGTGTTTGCTTCTGCTTATAGATCACGGCATGCTAAATTAATTACTTTTTTGGCTTCTGCTAATTGCATCGCCTTTCTGGCATGGCCTTCCTGGCCTGCAGGTAGCACACCATGGCAACAAAACAGATCTTCCGCAATCTGCCCTAATTTCCACTGTTTGTCCCGTTCCACTTGCCCACCAGGCCTCTGCGTGTAACCAGACTGTTCTGTTCTTATCGTTTCCATACACCGGGCACTTGTTTGTGGAGCCTGCAGGACTGTGTCTTTCATGAATGGTTGGCTTTCTCTCTCGCCTGGTGTCTCTGGGTGCCTTTAGATAGCTCTGTATATTAATGCCTGAAGTCGGGCAAGGCCACCTTCCTCCGGGATTGTGAACAACATGTGACTGAATTAACTCAGATGGATTTTTTTGAACACATAGTTATTTGTTTTTCCTAAGAAGAGTTTACAAGCTCATGGCATCTGCACCATTACAGCAGTTAGAGGCCTTGAAGCTGGTGTGGCCTGTGGGAATGATACCTGTGTGTGTGCCCTTTCCCACTTGGGTATTCAAAGGTCTTTGCAATTCGTAATGAAATGCAATATTTAAATACACTGAATCATTATTTAGGCACTGGTCTTTCCTAACAGTTTACATTATAGTTGGGTACTCAAAATTTCAGCCTAATTGATCATGGCCACATGAAATGTGTTGGGACAGTCTTACTGAGCTGGCATTGAGGCGTACAGGAGATTCAGGATAACCTGCAGCATTAGAGAAACAATTTATGTACAGGCCCCACCAGACACTTAAACAGATCTAAGCTGAATAAGAAATACTACTTGGAAACTTCCAGTTACTTTGTGTTCTATTATCTATGAGCCCTGCATATTAGCACCAGGGTAAATTTCTTTAAGGAACTGAGCACAGGAGCTAAATTTGCACATTGATTTTTGTCTTTTGTCTGCAGTTTAAGGCTAATTTAAAAGGATGGTGAGGAGATTCTATTTTCAACTGGCTGAAGTTCAATAAGAATATAATAAAACACTGTTATAGCAAACTCTTTCACAGTGAAATTTTGGCAAAGCTAAATCCAATTCCTTTCAGTGTGCTCCAATACAGCCAAAATACTGTTCTAGTGAGGAAGATAGCCATTAGAGTGACAAGCCTCCTAAGTACAAGAATTTTTCCATATTTTATTTTAAACCAAATCAGCATTTCATTGCTTTGAATTAAGAATGCAAAAAGGGAAATAATTCATAATAAAATCAATAAAGGACATACAGTTTCATTCTAGCTATATTTTTATCAGAAGCCTGCATTTTCCTAATTTCAGAAGCATATTCAATCATTTCAGACATCGGAAATTACTTCATCTAATTATTCTTGTAGTGAAAGTGCTGTAATGCCTTAGTGAAACTCACAGATTAGTTTATAAGGCCTAATGAAAAGAGCGACCGCTGGGTGTGTGTGTGCCCATGACCTGGGGTGGCTGAGAGTGGGAGTGGATCAGGGGATGAAGACTCTGCTGGGGGTACCTTTCTCCCTCTTTCTTGGAAGAAATAAATAACCACCACCACCCCCAAAAAAGGGAGAAAAATTTAAAAGTATTTTTATTTCTTTTTCATTTTTTTCCTTTTTTTTGGGAGAGGTTTTTGCTATAGGGCGCATGCGCTCACCAGACAGACAGAGACAGAGAGATAGAAAGCGAGAAATCACCCCTGAGAGGGGATGGACATGCTGCAATCCGTTCTCCTCCATTCTCCTCTTGGGATCTTGGGCACGCACGCACACGCGCCCAGCGTGAGTTTAAGCCACCGGGTCCGGGACTCGAACCACGGTCAACTACGTGGGAGTCCAGCGACATAGCCATTACGCTAACTGCTGGTCCCATCTCTTTTCATTTTTAAAAACTTATCCCTTCCAGCCATGTTGGCCTTTAAATCTCCCATTATGGGAAGAGCCAACAGGAACTTCGGAGAGGTGCAGGACAAGGTTCTTCAAATACGGATCATGTTCTTAGCCTATTTTGTACTTCATTCCATGCCCATCTTCCTGAATCACTGGGCTTTGTCATGTCACTTCCCATATGGAGTCAATGACTTCCACCGTCCTGTCTTCAGATATAGTTCCTGGGTCAGAAGCAATGAAGCCCCAATCCAATCTGTGAGGCAAAGCTGACACTTTGGGCCTGGGCTCCAATGCCTTCGATGCCTTCCATGCTCCGAGAGCACCTCCACAGCCCACCTTCCTCTGCTGGCCACACGGACATACTCCTATCACTGTCCCCTGGACACACCATGGGAACTCTGGCCTTTGGCAGTCTCAGCTGTTTCCTGACCTCAGGTGCCCTCTACCTTTAGTCACTTAATTTTTACTTGTTCAACAAATATTTATTGCTCACAGGATATGGACTGGCCACGAGGCTGCAGATGGCTGCATCTTCTAAACTACTTTAGCCCTCCCTATTCATCAAGAGAGGTTTCTTCCAGAAGCTTCCTTCACTACTAAGAACCAGCAGCATCTCTGTCTGCATTTACTCATCTTCTGCTCTCCTGGTACTTGGCAAGTGGAGTCAAAACCATCAAACAGGTTCAACTCTGCAAATTGCAACCTCTGGCCCATGAACAAGCCAGGTAACATCTGCAAGTTTCAGTTTCCTTGTCTGTAACACAGGGGAAAACTTACAGCTCAAGATCACCTGTGAAGATTAAATGGGATGAAGAGGTGAGCTCCGTTATATAGGAATTACTGTTTCATATCTGTGTCAATGTTTAAATATGTATTTAATTAAGTACGCTAAAGTTCTTCTTTCTAATGAAAACTGCTGAATATAAAATAGGCCCACACTAGGAGAGACACCACAATGGATCCCAAGGGCTGGTTTCCAGATGGATCACGACTCCAGTCATGTTTCAGTAGCACAGAAGCTAGCAGTGACTGTTATTGTGAAGGATGCCGAATTGATTTTATGGACAGAACATTCCAGACCATTCTCTCATAGTGCTTCCACTAACAACTAACTTATCAGTTAAAGAAAAGCTTTGAAAGTAGCAGAAATTTCTTCAGTGACTTTCGTCCATCCACAGGTTTTTCGAACACATATTTTCAGAAGTGGGAGAGAGATATCCCCATGCTTGCTGTGGGCTCTGTGAGGACGCGAGCAGCAGCGGCTTTAGGACCTGGCAGTGGTGCACAGAGGGCCTCAATAGTTCGTTTTCAGCTGAAACTATAGGAGAATTAGGTAGGTTGAGCTCTAACAATGCCCCTAGGTCACGGTCACCTTTTCGTGTTGGAATTTGACCAAGAACATGTAACCCTTGCCTAAGAGCTAGGTTGGACGTTGTTAGCACTTAGTTTCAGATCTCGCCCAAGGGAAGGGACTGCTTAGAACAGCCGACCAGGTTGCTTTCTTACCAATCAGCCACACCAAGGTCAGTTTCTCCCGCCCCAGAAACCTCCCACCCAAGCCCACCAGGTGGAATTCAGGTTACTATAGCAAGCCAGGACTGTTTTTCAGTGAGTTAAAAATACGTTTAGGGACCAGCAGTTAGCGTAATGGCTATGTCGCTGGACTCCCACGTAGTCAACTGCGGTTCGAGTCCTGGACCCGGTGGCTTAAACTCACGCCGGGCGCGTGTGCGTGCATGCCCAAGATCCCAAGAGGAGAATGGAGGAGAAGGGATTGCAGCATGGCCATCCCTCCTGGGGGGTGATTTCCTGCTTTCTGTCTCTCTGTCTCTCTCTGTCTGTCTGGCAAGCGCAGGTGCCCTATAGCAAAAACCTCTCCAAAAAAAAAAAAAAAAGTTTATAGTGACTGAGTAGTTAATGATGAGACCAAAAACAAAAACAAAATCCCAAAAACCCTAAGGTGTAGGATACTGTACTAAGAATGAAGCTCTGCTGCCTAGTTTGGAGAACAACAAACACAAACACGTCTACAAACATGGTTAGCTGGAGATTTAGATATTTTTTTGCGACCTCAAGCAAATCATTTCACAGTCTCTCTCCTCTAAAGAAGGATACATTTCCAGGGACAACTGTCCTCGCAGGGGCAGGCGGGGGGCGGGGGAGGGGGGCAGCTGCT
>NW_006159840.1:3591790-3592178 GCF_000334495.1 Tupaia belangeri chinensis | reverse complement strand
GCTGGCATGAGGCACAGAGACTGGGAACAAGTCCGCAGTGTTCATCTCTGGGGACTCAGAAGAATGGAGAATTGGCTCTTTCATCTCTGGTCTCTGCTCCGCTTTTTGCTGCCCCTGGGTCTCTGCTGTCCCCAAGTGGCCATCTGGATCCTGGAGGTGGCCATTGAGAAGCCAAATGTGGAGGTAAAAGTTCACTAATGGTTTCTGTTTAAAAAGGTTGCCTCATGCATTTTTTAACCCTTAATTTACCTAACAGCTCAGAGTCAGCCAGACTCAGTTTCGAACCCTGGTTCCAGCATTTGCTAGTAACGTGGCAGCAGGATCCCTGGGCCCAGCATCTGTCAGCCAATGTCTCTCAGGCCACTGTCTCTCTCTGCCTTGGCTCTCT
>NW_006159840.1:3591123-3591638 GCF_000334495.1 Tupaia belangeri chinensis | reverse complement strand
GGGAAACCTCTGGAGCCCAGCTTTCAAACACATGCAATGAGAAGGAAAACGCCAGTCAGGAAGCCACACACAGCCTTTGGCAAGTGGTCACTCCGCAAGAGGCAGCAATTGTCCTTAATAACTTGAAAATGATTTTTGAGAAAAGTAAAATCTGATTTTTTTTGCCCACTTTCAACTTAAAGAAAACATTACTTTTTAGCCTCTATAGTCTTGAAGAATCAAATAAGTTGCTCATAAATGTAAAGGAATTGAACTGATCTTGGGTGACCATATTAAAAACGCCCTCTTACAAACTCATGGAAACTTTTAGGCAGTAGTTCCCAGTACTAGTTTCCAGTATTAGCTGGTAGAAATGCTGGGAGAGGCTTTATGACATATATGCGTATATGTACGTGTGTGTCTGTATATATTTATATATAATATATACATCAAATATATATTATATATATAAATATATAATATAAATTATTTATATTATATATTTATATATAAATAAATTTTTATATATATTTTAA
>NW_006159840.1:3583434-3590933 GCF_000334495.1 Tupaia belangeri chinensis | reverse complement strand
CTTATATGTATATAAATATATTTATATGTATATAAATGTATATATTATATTATATATTTATATGTATATAAATATATATAAAGGCTTTTGATATATATGACGTACACACACACCACACACATACATATATATCAAAAGCCTTTATATATAAATATAACATGTATTTATATACCTTTAAATATATAATATACTATAATAGATTTATATATAAATGGCAAAATAATTCATATATAAACATAATATATATTTATATATATGCTTTTGCCATAGGGTATGTGAGCTCACTGTACAGAGACAGTGAGAGGGAAAGTGAGAAATCACCTCTTGGGGGAATGGCCATGTTGTAATCCTTTCTTCTCCTGGGATTTTGAGCACACAAGCACATGTCCTCAGCCTGATTTTCAAGTCACCAGGTCTGGGACTAGAACCACAGTCAGCCATGTGAGAGTCCAGTGCCTTAACCACCATGCAACCTGCTGGCCCTGGCTTTATGAAATTTTAACAAATATACTTGTCAATAAACCCAAGCATAATGTTCCCCAATGGAGAGAACTGTTTATCTTCAGGAGTTTCTCATTGTTCAGAAAGTATCAATCAGGTGAGTGAGTCACTTGTAACTTTTCAATAGGGAAACAAGCATGTCCAGGAAATGGACAGCAAAAATTTAATTTTGAGCAAAAACTTAATGGCTTATTGGCGACACCAGTCAGATGGAGAAACATGTTAAGAATAGGGGAGGCCAGAATAAAATCAAACACTGAATGGGGTGGAAAGGACGACAATGAGCAAAGCTGGTAGCTCAATAGTACGGGTAGCAGCAAAGTCAGTGTCCTCTTCAGTGATCCCTGAGGTCAGCGCAACACTGAGCAAATGAATGATATCTACTTGCCAGATGTGCATTTGATGCGCAGGCGCTTTTCAGGAGGGTCATCGAGGAGACAGGAGGACTGTAGTCCAGCCCCAGGCTTGGATATTCCAACATGGTTGCTTTGGGCAAGTAGCCTTACTTGTCTGGCCTCCAGGAATGTCATTTTCAAACGGATGGGGTAGAATTAGGTGGTATTTCAGGTCTTGCATGGTGTTATCATGACAGCTACACAGAACTATTAGATATGCTTCTTGGCCTCAAGGAGCTGAG
This sequence comes from Tupaia belangeri chinensis, assembly GCF_000334495.1. Lineage (NCBI taxonomy): Eukaryota > Metazoa > Chordata > Mammalia > Scandentia > Tupaiidae > Tupaia > Tupaia belangeri. Next base: position 3,589,795 of record NW_006159840.1, on the reverse strand, counting down.
GGTCTGGGTAGAGCTAGCCATAAATGTTGGCCAAGAATAGCTAACATTACAAGACTTTGCTTCTATTCTCTTTTCAGTTTGTTTCATCCATGAGCAAGAGAGACCAACAGAAAGACAGAACCCCCAATGGAGTCTTGACACATTGATCCATCCCCAGTCGGCCCTGGACTGTGGGAACTTGTGTGCCTGGAGTACTCAGGGAGGTCTGTGGAATGAAGCAGAAACTCTCCCGTGTGGGTCGGCCAGGCAGAGTGTGGAGTTTTATTGCGGGCCACCAGATAGTCCCTGATATTTCCTTGGAAGAATGCTAATGAGTGGGTTGCATCCCAGTTGCTTTGAGAACTCTGGCTTATCACCAGATATACCTGGCTCAGTGAGGTATAGATGCCACAGTAGTGTAGACAGGGTTCTAGTGCCCCTCTGTTTTCCTTCTTGTTTCTACTCACTGGCAGGGCAGCCTGTAGATGAGACTGGCCCCACGAGGACATTCTTAAGTGAAGAATCACAGGCTTTCAATGCAAAGCAAGCTACAAAGCTCCTTACCATAAAAAACAAAACAAAACAAAACAAAACAAAGTCATACAATAGAAACCCATCATTTTAAAACTTAGGCTTTTTTTGTTGGGACTGAGTGGTAAATCTGTGACTTATTTCATCAATCTAAAAATTCAATTAATAAGAAAGGAAAAGTAGAAACTTTAATTCTATAAAAACAGAAGACACCCAGCTTTTTAAAGAAAGAGCTCTATCAACCCAAATAGGAATTGTCACATGTAATTTTATCAAAATTCACTTGTAGTACATGAGTGCTTTATTTTTGAATGATGATTTGAAACACACCAGAGACATACGATTCCACGAGATTGTCAGAGATTGCAGAATGCTGAAAATATTGTGCTCCATTCTTCCTTTCCTGCGGTTGTGTGAGCGGGGCTTTGGAGGGAGCCCGGAATAGCACCTGCTATGTTGTGTGTCCTTCCCAAATTTGTGCGTTGAGATTTGGTCATGGTCGCAAAAGGTGGGGCCAAAGGAGTGATTAAGTGATGAGGATGGGACTTCTACAACTGACTTCTGGTGGGTTTAAAAGGAGAAGGAATGTGAGCTAGAACCAGTACTTACGCCCACCTTGGCTGCAGGGCAGCTCAGCTGGGTCCTGTTGCTGAGGGCAGCTCCCGGAACAGCTCAGGGGCTGCGTCACTAAGGAGTAAGTGGAGCAGGAGCATTTTCCGGCCCCTGCCTCAGGGTGCACTTAAGCAAGGGGCAATAGCCCTGATGTCGGGCAGAACTCTCTACTCAGCCTCGCTATCTTCACTTTCCCTCTCACTTCTCCTGGCTTGCTGCTTCTGTTCCCAATCTGACATCTCTCTGTTCTGCAACCTTGTGACATGAGTGCTCTTGTGTTGAGAATTCTTCAGGGGTTTGGCCCTCGCCAGCTGTCAGGGGTAAAGGTGGAGCAGGTGTGAACTTTGGTTCCTTCATGTGCTGAACAGGTGAGGGCTGGGGAGAAGCAGCAAGTGACCATGATGCCATTGAAGTGCTTGGAAAGGGGTCCAGGTGGCAAAGGGGACATTTGTTAGACTCCTCTTCTCCCTGAAAAGCATGGTTGATTTCATCCATATATAAATCTCTTTTCTAATTCTCCCCTAATGCTCTTTTACCCCCTCTTTCCATGATCACATTTTCTCAAAAGAGGGAATCAAAACCAGCCTGTGGCCCTTGTCCATTCCTACCTACCAGCTGACTGGAGTCTGTCCATGGCTTCTGTGACTTTTCTATGAAGGCGGGAGTCGTCCCACCAGCACCTGCTGCAGCCTTTTCTGAGGCTCATTTGCTGGTTCTCTCCTGGCACCGCTGTCCAGACCCCAGCAAGGCACGCTTTCTGCAGGTTCTCTCTGGACTCCTCATGCTTCCCCTCCTGGCTCTGGCTCTGGCTCTGTCTTTCTAAGCCACTGTTTGCCCTCTTCTGCCCCTACCCAACCCACAAATGTAGATGTTCTAAAACAGCTCTTCATGGCTCACTTTCTTTCTTGACATTTTGTTAATTTTATTCAGTTTAACACGTTCAGTTACTGAATTCATATGGGTGCTCCTAAAAATCTCTGTTTCTGTCTTGACCTTATAGCTAATTCACTGCTAAGTTATGTGTGACCCCTGAGCATGTCTAATTATTTTGTGATTCCTGTGCATTTTTTAAAATGGACTTCTCTTCCCATGTTTCTGTGCCACGGTTCTAGCTGAGTCTCTTATTCCTGGTCCTGACTATGGCAATGGCCTCCAGGCGGGCTTACCTACCTCTACGCCTTCGTAGAGTGCCTGCCACTGTCTGCAGACAGAAGCGCACTTGGGATGATGTCATTCATCTTCTACTTGCCAACAGTCAGCAGCAACTTATTACCCCAGATTCCTGGGCTTGTCATTAAACACCCTCGGCTACTTCTCTGCTTTCTCTGGCTCCAATCTTCCATGCAACTTTGGCTGCAAATTTGTTGCTTACATTCAAAGACTTTAATCATGCTATTTCCTCAGCCTGAAATGTTTCTTCCATCTGCCCAGTTTGAAACTTTCTCTCATCTTTAAAACCAGGCTGCAACAGCATTTCGTCTGAATCATTTTCGTGGTCCTTAATACACTGCCTCCCAAACTTGACTGCGTCTCTTTAAAGACAGGGGTTTTGTCTGAGTAAACACTAACCCTATCCTTCTCTTCATCCCTCTCTTTCCCCTCACTCCTTCTTTTGTTTCTTCTCTCTTCTTTTTTTTCCATTTCTAGCTCTCAGCATAGTACCTTTTAATTTAGTGAGTGTTCAATAAATACTTAGTGAATGAATAAACAAATGACAATCAAATGAGACTGTGTTAAGGGCATGGCCAGGCTGGTCCCTGTCTGTGGGGTGAGCCTTGTCTTTTTGCTTGATTCTCCAGTAATGGTGTAGATGCTACTCTCTTAAGAATGAGCACATTTTACCTTGTGACTTAGACTAGAGATCACATGCATTCAGTGAGAGCCTCTTCAAGTGTTTGTGTTCTGACCACCTTGTGTCCGCTGGCAAACATGGCTGCCTGAAGAAAGGACAGAGCTGTTTAAATGGAGAAGTGAGATTTTGTGTGCAGACTGACGGAAGAAATCTGCGCAAGTGGCAGAAAATAAGATGGGGCAATGAACGTTGCAGTCACTCCTAGCTGGTCACTTGTGTTTTGTTACTTCTTGGAGTATGGCCGCTTTGCCTTGGGAGTGCAGCTCTCTGAACCGGGTATGTGTTCAGAAACAGACAGAGAACTGAAACACGAAGTGCACTTCACATCACAAGTGATTCTGAGACTGGAAATCCTAAACTGAAAAGGTCCACTGATCTTCCAGTCCAGGATGGCCCCAGGAACAAGGTAAGGTACTGGGTCATAAATGAAGAATGCTGGGATCCACCCAAGGGAATAGGCCTGAGGTAGCAGAGACAGTGTTTCTCCCATGGCAGGTGGTGCTCCGATCTCATCTGGCTTAAGGCTTCTTCATGAGTCAGGGCATAACAGGCAGGCCTCAGAAAACGCTGGTGCAACTTGCAACTTAAGCGCCCCCTGGCATTAGTCCTCCATCCCTCCTCACCATGCCCCCACAGCAGCTGCTCATCTGGTCCCCCAGCACTGAGTGAGAGCCTCCATGCCACTCTCAGGCTACCAGAGAAACCTACTAGGCATCCCACTAATGGTGACTGATAGCACAGTTCCTCATGAGTGGTAGGATGAGGGTGGCCCGGGGTAGGGGAAAGAGGCCTTTTTAGGGGAAGTAGTCCTTTAACCACTCTCCCCACCAGCTCTCTTTGCAAGTGAACTCAAATCAATGCATCACTTAAGTAACACAGGCTTGCTCTGCAGATACAGATTGATGAGCAGTCTCGTTAGGCCCCTTCCAACCAGATGGCCACATTAATAGATTTGGGAGATGACATTGTTCCCCAGGTTTGTTTTATGTATGTATATATGTATGTATGTATGTATGTATGTATTTTTAAAGAGAGATTTTTGCTATAGGGTGTGTGTGCTTCCCAGAAAGACAGAGAGGCAGAGAGACAAAAAGTGAGAAATCATCCCCAGGGAGGATGGTTATGCCACAATCCCTTCTCTTCCATTCTCCTCTTGGGATTTTGGGCACTCACACACAAGTGCCTGACGTATTTCAAGCTGCCAGGTCTGGGACTCGAACTGTGGTTGGTCATGTGGGAGTCCAGTGATAGAACCATTATACCATCTGCTGGTCCATTCCCCAGGTTTTAGAGTTAACTCTCTCCTCAGCCCAAACCCAATTATCTTAAAAGCACAGATCTCAACGAGGTGGAAAGTACTAGTCCTGGGTCCCTCATTCTCAATAGGCCAACAGATATGAGAAACCGTTTCTGCTCAGTATTGAGGTTAGGAAACCGGATGAGAGACTGGGATCTTTTCACCTAATAAAGATTATGAAATGGAGAAAAGAAATAGTTTTTAATTATATACAAAATAGATGTTGTAGCAACATTGTATTGTGGAAAAGTCTGGTAGGTCTAGGTTGGCATTGCAGCTCTGCTACTAATTAGCTGTACTTTGGGCAAATGCTTCCATCTTCCTGAGCCTTAGTTTCACTAGATGTCTAAAGATAAAATCAAATCCTCACTCTTATTTTTGCTGTGAGGATATAATGGGACATGGAGGTGAGGAGCCCACAGAGTTGGTGGGTGCCCTGAGGCAGCAGCACCGGCAGTAGTAACAACCAGACAGTAACGTGGACAGTTCCCCGAGGTTTTCTACCTTGAGTAGGAACTGGATAAGAAGAAGCCAAGAAATTCTTAAAAGAGGTTTAAGTTGAATCAGGGCAATAATTTCCTGAGAACGATGATTGATAACCTCGAGGAGTCTGGTATTCTCCTGTGATGTGCCCTAAAATAGAGACCCCTTTCCATTAAGTTAGCAGTGGCTCTGGGATGATTTTGCCTGAAGGCAATGAGAGAGTCCGGCTGACTTTTTAAAGTGTGTTCTTACACTATGATTTTATAATTCTATGGAAAAAAAGGGATATTGAGTGGAATGAAGTGTTTATGACCCTGTGATCAGTTATTGGAAACCTGAAGCTTTAAGAGTCAGATTTAGAATTTCTTGCTTTTCTCTTCTGTGCTCCGAATGGAAAGCAATTTAGTCCTCCAAAGCAACCATAAAAGGATATTGTACCAAGAAACCACCTCCAGGTGAGTTAAATTACTTGAAAGAAGTGCCTGGATAGCTACACACTCCTGAGTCACGCATCTTCTTACACGGGTAGTCAGAAAACTGCTTGATTATGTCTGGTTTTTGCTTTGAGTCATAAATGTTCAGCTGGCCCACACTCCAGAGAGCAATGCCTTCCTTTCCATGCCTAAGTTTCCTTAAGATCTGGAGCAAGAATGCTGGGTGCCTTCAGATCTGGGAAGAACAGACACCAATGTGCTCTACCTCCAACTTATTAGCTAGGAACCCATAACGTGCCCATCAGATATGGGAAAAAGTCCTGATCTGGGGGCTTGCAGAACCTACTGAAACATTTTCCTGGTTTTCAGTGAGGAGAGAGTGACTTTGACTGTGAAAGTATTTTTTATGAAAACAGAAACCAGGACTCGAGTTACTATTCCACATTCTGAAGGCCTTAAAGCAAAACTTGTATGTAAAGTGTGGGGATATCTGAGCACTAACTTGTGGTGATTCTTCTGTTAGTTAGGATGATCCTATCTCTCATATCATTCAATAGCTGAATGATAGGGCAAAGAGGAGAAACATACCTACAGCACCAAGGAGAACAGCCTTGTTTGCATTTCTCTGATGGCTTGTGGTACCTTTATAACCCAGGCATGCAGATCCTCTAGCCTTGTCCTGGACAGGACAAGGTCTTGGCACAAAATGTTTCTGTTCTGAAGAGTAACTATTTTTGCAAATTCCAAAACCTACCTATTATTTTTAATTTTTAATTGGCTCCTACATGGAATGGATGTTTAGAATTATAAAGGAATTCAGAAATAATCTAGACCAGTGGCCCCCATCCTTCCTTTTACCAGGGACTGGCTGCCTGGAAGACAATCCCTCCACAGACCTAGGTTGGGATTTGGTCCTGGGGTGACTCAAGCACACCACACATCCACCATGCACCATGCACCATTTCCACTATGACCACATTGAAATATACAGAGAAACAATCACACAACCATAAGGTGTGTGGTCCCGTGAGAATCCAACACTGCTGCTGCACCAAGAGGAGGCAGAGCCCAGATGGCAATGCAAGTGATGGGGAGTGACTGCAAACCCAGGTGAAGCCTCTCTTGCTTGCTGGCTGCCCACCCCGGGTGGAGCCTGGCAGACTGAGCGGTCAG